>NW_015150574.1:97916-142657 GCF_000732505.1 Cyprinodon variegatus
TATATATATATATATATATACATACATATTCATTTATCTCGCAGTTATGGAAGTAATGGCAGAAAAGGGCAATAAAAGGTGCATTGTACCTGATGTTTATGTCAGTAATCAATTTGTTTTAATGAATGATTGTGTAATAAATAAAAGTTGTAACAGTTTATTAGTGCAATGAAATAAAATTAAAAAAAGTTTGACCTCAGTATGAATGCGCATCAACCGGGGCTTTAAAAGTTAGACGATGGCGCCCCCATGTGGTCAGAGCAGATAGCCAGTGACACAGCAAGAGGCGGAGGTGAGCAGTGAAGCTAAACCGGATCCTTCATGAGGGAAGAGGCCAGGGACAGGCACCCAGCCCCGGCTTCTCTTCTCTTCTCTCATATCGTTTTGTATTGCAATCCTCGGGAGCCCAACTAAGGGGCTGAGTTTGTGTTCGTAGGATGTCCCGCCATGAAGGTAAGACGCCATATCAACACAGACCGAAGGACGGGTCAAAAATCTCTTAAGAAACCGTTGACACAGTTCAACGCCGGCTAACTGCCATTAGCCGACGAATTCTCCATCTGCAGCTCGTCTTAGCTAGCATTGGGTAGTGTTAGCAGCATCTGCACTTTGATATTTTTGAAAAACGTCTCTTTATCTGGTCCTAAGGAATGTATTTTACATAGCTGCCTGTCCGTTTTTAGTTCCTATTTGAGCAAATATTAAAAATTCCACTTTATTGAGCGCTGTCACATAAGCGGAAGAGGCTAGTTCGCGTTAGCATGGCGCTAACTTAGCAAGGCAGCTATGTGGTAATGTAGGTGATCGTTGAGGAGCAAGGGGAGTGCCGAAAATAGGCAACATTAGAGGACAGCGGATCCCGGATGGATTTGTAAGCTTGGAAATGATTCTGGTTTGTCGCTTTAGCTTCGTTCTTGGTTCAAATCGGCCTGTAGATTTCAGCTTAGCTAGCTGACGAACTGCAAACAACAATCTCGTCCTTGTCACCAACCTTGTTTGGCTTTGAGTGGTTTGTTCGAGTAAAATGTAAACAGATGTATTAACTGTGATATTACTGTAAATGTGTGAAACATAGTGAATTGGCTTTTCGGTTTTACATGTTGGCCATCAGCAGCTGGTAAGTTGCAAAGGTTAGTTCGGCCTGGACGGCCTCAGTTTCCATGTTTGTGTTTTTGTGAACTTTGCTGTCAGTTGTCTTCAACTTACTGCCTGATTTAAGTTAGCTGTCTGTGTGAGACTGAACTCGAAATAGTCCTGAATCTTAAGTCATTCACAATAAATAAAATGTTTCCTGGATTCATATACAGTTTATTGTCGCTCATGGTTGGAGACTTTAGCAGTTGGTATGAAAAAAGGAAATAAAAGGACAGCTAAACAGCAGATATGATTCCCTGCAACTTTAAAGATAATAATCCAGATTATTAAATCACAGCCGCCTTAACGATCAGCTTTTAACATATAAAATTAAATTCATATTTAAATTTATATAGCATGAAATTTGCTTCTTATGTCTGAATACTAGCATCAACCTTCTAAGAATATGACTTCATAGTTGTAAACTGCTAATGATATTGTGCTTAAATAGCTGTTTTAAATCTTCTATTATAGTATATTCTTCAAATGTTGATCTTTATTATATTTTTAAATAGCCAAAACTTGACTGGTGTACCTGATTATTATACTTTTGTATGTTTAAAATTGTATTATTTATGTATGAAATGTCATTTGCTAACTTTATTTATATTGAAATATTTGTTTTTATCTTTATTTGCAGTGTAGAACTTAACCAGAAGTTACAATGTACAGTTAAGACAAGTCTTTATTTGTAATCAATTAAAATGTACTTTTTTTTTTTTTTTTTTTTAAGTTCTGTGCCTTTTAATTAGATAAGATTGTAACATTATTGTGACCTTATAACACCTGATGGTGTCGGTTATTATAAACATAAATAAATTGGAATTCACAGTTCAGGCTTTTTAAAGATAGGCCAGAAAACTGCTATTAAATCACCTATAAAATATGAATTATCATTGAGGTTATCCTTCTTTTGTAACTTTTTTACTGGAGATAACATTTTGAATTTCTAAATCTCAGCTACTAGGCAACCATAGATGTTTTGCACTGGTTGTGATCTATCCATCTAATCATTAAATATGTTGGGTAAATAAATAAATAAAAAAAAAACATTGAGTGTAAAACCTTTCAAATAATATCAAGATCAAGTGAGTAGGATAAATTAGGACAGCTGGAGTATTTATTGTTCCTCAGCGTATGTGATACATTTATTGGTATAAAAACCCCAAAATCCAAAGTTGCTTATTGGCTTAAATTAAAAACATTTTGAAGATGTTACCATAAAATACCTATCTTTGAATGTTTCGTGTTTTTAGGGTTTATGGTAAACATAGTCCTTGGATGTATCCAAATGAACGCATTCTTACTGCAACAAAAACATTTTCTGGCTCAACAAAATGCATTGCTATTATACCTATTTCCTACCTAGAAATTGTAGCTAGTTTAGTAAAGATTTGAATGCTTTTTTTTAACTGGTGATTTTGCGCTTGTGCTTCAAAAATCTAATTGGTTTGGTTTACAGATACTTACAAGTATGATAACAGACTATTTGGGTAATTAAAGACCCAGCATAAAAGGAGTTTTCTTGTCTGTAAGGTGAAATGCAGCCATCCACATTTTCCTGTCAGTAAATGTTTTGTTGCACATAAGGAAAAATACCAAGAAACTTTGCAATATTTAGGTCTGGAAAGGTCGTTACTATTTATAAAGATACATTGGATAAAATGTCATTATGAGCATAGAATTCAAGTTCAACCCTGAAGCATTGTGAATTGTTTCAAAAAAAAAAAAAATAAATAAATAAATAAAATAAATGACTGTTGTCAACAATGGCTTTCAAAAAGTTATAGTAAAGACAAAACAGTTCCTGAAAGAGTTAGACGGGGTTAAAGGTATGAATCAGGCAAGACATTTTTAATTTTTGCTTATTCTGAACTAAATCACTGGGATAATGTTTGGTTAAACCTTGTCCATTCAAATAGTCTATATTAATGCAGCTTTTAAGGTTGAAGAAATAAAAATTTGTATTCTCTATGCTCCGTGAACACTCTCTTGAGGATTATTATAAAATCTTTTGTCAAATTCCCTCATTTATTTATCTAAAATGCTCAATGAAGCTAGGAAAAGTAAAAAAACAAAAAACATTTGTACGCTTTAGCAAGTTATCCAGACATCTAGTTAGTTTCTTTTAGACGTCTAATTCGTATTACCTTTGCATTTGCGAACAAGTACTTAGCTATTGGTTAAGGTGTCCCTGATCACACATGATGCCCAATCTTGCTTTTCCTAATTTTTATTTTTCTTCATTTTATTTATATATATATATATATATATATATATATATATATATACACACAATAGGCTTTCATTCAGATTTTCTAACGCTGGTTGTGCTGTGTGTTCTCCTTTTAGGTGTGAGCTGCGATGCGTGTTTAAAGGGCAACTTCAGAGGTCGGCGGTACAAGTGTTTAATTTGCTACGACTATGATCTGTGCGCCTCATGCTACGAAAGCGGAGCGACCACGACCAGACACACCACAGAGCATCCCATGCAGTGTATATTAACTAGAGTTGACTTTGGTAAGCAAACTTAATGGCACATTTGGAAAAAGTCTATAAAAGGTCCAAATTGTCTGTTTGAAGGTAGCAGTTATTTGCAAATGGTGACTCTAAGGAATAGTCATTCAAATTTATTCATATTTGTCTTTCGCTAGCCTGGTCGGCCAGGCTGACTTACACCATTTGTAGGTAGTAAGGCTTAATACTCTCCTTTTGTAACCCTAACAGTCAGCATTTGAGCTGCAACAGTGTGATGTTTTAATTATGTCCTGAAAGAGCTGTTTATATTGTTAAAATGTCCAAAACTGGCTGCTCTAAGAGCTTTTTGGGTCACAGCAGTAGTTTTTTTTTTTTTTTTTGGATCGGCTCTACCAGCTTATATCCAGACTAATATACCACATGAATTAGTCTGGCTGACCAAGCAAACCTTTCCCCACTCCTGAGCAGTGATTCAGTTGTTTAATGCTATGCTAACCATTTTGTCCGTTGTTTGTCTACTGTATGAACTGGTGGGTTCCACATTTCAGACATAGCTATCTTAGAAACCATACATACATTTATAGATGTTTCATGTGCAGACTTGCAGTACCTTTATAGAGGGTCTCAAACTCTAGTCCTCTACAGACAGTGTCATTATACATTCTGATGCATTCCCAAATCAATGCATCCGAATATTACCGCTTTTCCACTGGCGACTGTCTCCCACCACTGCTTGTCTCATGATGGCATCACGCTGGGTGAGTGAGCGTTGATGAGTGCGACGGAAATCAGGGAAGTAAATAATAGCGCAACATGGACGGGAGCCAGAGCGTAGTCGGTTTTCTTTATTGTTTCGCTCTTTTGTCTGTCCGAATCTCTCTTACCAGCGCTGCGCCATGTTTAACGAATGTAATCAGAGTTTTTTCAGCTTGTTAGATCAGAAGCGACTGGCGCGGTGTGTTATAAAAGAGTTGAATTTTATCCTCTGCATGTATACATCTCCAGCTAATAACCTAATTTTTAGATTGTAGCTTATTGGAACTAAAACACACCAGATAGATGCTGGGCACCAGTTGTTTAAAAGCTGGAGTTTTAGATCCCTGTCTGTGTAAGAACAATGTAAATATATTATTTGTTAGATTCTCCATTCTTAGATGGTTTTATGTGACATGCTGTGCATGAAAGGCACTTTGAAATGCTTGTGTGCATACACCAGTGCTGAATGTAGTATCTCTTTCTCCCTCCTCAGACCTGTACTATGGTGGAGAAGCCTTCTCTGTGGAGCAGCCCCAGGCCTTCACCTGTCCTTACTGTGGCAGGATGGGCTACACAGAGATCTCTCTGCAGGAACACGTGGCTGCAGAGCATACAGAGACCTCCACAGAAGTGGTGAGTGGGCGCTTAAAGATTACAGCCGTCGATGTGTAACCCTGATTAGATGTCTGGGCTGGGAGCATTTTGTTTTGAGTGGTAGTCTGAGTCAAACGTCAGTTGCAAATAAATCAAGATGATTGAATGTTATTATGGAAGCTAGTGTTCATGGGAAGGTTAATTGCTTGTGAAAAGTTAATATTTTGAAGTATTTCACGTAGGTCTCTGTGGGCTAATATTTTCACTTGCTTATTTCACTGCTGTATGATCATATGCATGCAAAACACAGGCTTTTTGTTAGGCCAATATGGAGAAAGGCCTGATGAGTTTGTGCTGGGAAATAGCTGTAGGTTCACATTGGGAGAAAAAAAGGGGTGGGTAATGTTTAATCACTGTATAAAACATTCCTTTATGTCATTACTTCTGACCTTCCTTTTCCTGGAAAGCACCGAAACCCTTCATTTTCAGCCTGTCTCCTTCTGCTGTAAATAGTTGTTAGATATCTTTTTGCTTAACATGTGCTCAGAGGAACTTATTGCCATGCATGTTGTTAAAGATAGAGATGGCAGACAAAGAGGATGTGAAAACAGTCATCTGGGGTGGATCAGTTTAGAAAAACTACACCGCTGCTGAGAATCTGCAGCAGTTTCTTGTGGGCTATACAAGCACTGGACGAGATCTACCAGTTGATATAGTTTCATATAGATGTGGGGCAGCATGCCTCTACACTGGTACACAGATTTAAGAGATGCTGTTAAAAGGTTTGTTCTTAAAATTCTGTTGGAAACTGTCCAGATCTCGAAGAAGTATTGGAATCCCCTGCTCTTTTGCAAGTTCTCCCACCTAAAAATCATGGAGGGATCTGAAATTGCCATTGTAGGTGCTTGTCCACTGTGAGAAACACATTCTAAAAAAAAATAATTTAGAAATCACAATACAGGATTTAACTATTTATTTGTATGATACAGCTGCAAAAAAATATTTGAACAAGCCAAAACCTTGACATGCATCCTACACATGGCCCCGGGGGTCATCCTCTCCTTCATACAGTGCGGTCAGCCTGTCCAATGTTCAGAAAAACAACCCCAAAGCATGATGCTACCACCCCCATGCTTCACAGTAGGGATGGTGTTCTTAGGGTGGTACTCATCATTCTTTGTGCTCCAAACACAGTTAGTTTATGACCAAAAAATTATATTTTGGTCTCATCTGACCACATGATTTTCTCCCATGATTCCTCTGGATCATCCAAATGCTCATTGGTTAATTTAAGACGGGTCTTGACATGTGCTGCTTTAAGTAGGAGAACCTTCCGTTCCATGAATAAGTTCAAACAATGATGTCTTAGTGTATTACCAACCAGTAACCTTGGAAACGGTGGTCCCAGCTCTTTTCAGGTCATTGACCAGGTCCTCCCATGTAGTTCTGGGCTGATTTCTCACCTTTCTTAGGATCATTGAGGCCCCACGAGGGGAGATCTTGAATGGAGCCCCAGTTTGAGGGAGATTGACTGTCATGTTTAGCTTCTTCCATTCTCTACTGATTGCTCCAACAGTGGATCTTTCATCACCAAGCTGCTTGGCATTTTCCCCGAAGCCCTTTCCAGCCTTGTAGAGGTGTACAATTTTGTCTCTAGTGTCTTTGGACAGCTCTTTGGTCTTGTCCATGTTAAAAGTTGGATTCTTTCTGATTGTATGGGGTGAACAGGTGTCCTTATGCAGCTAACGACCTCAAACAGGTGCATCTAATTTAGGATAATAAATGGACTGGAGTTGGACATTTTGAAGGCAGACTAACTTTAAGGGTCAGACTTCTAGCTCATAGACAGGTGTTCAAATATTTATTTGCAGCTGTATCTTACTAATAGTAAAAAAAAAAAATCATACCTTGTAATTTCTGGATTTTTTTCTTTATTTATTTCTTTGCATCCCTCTCAGTGGACACGCACCTACAGTGACAATTTCAGACCCCTCCATGATTTCTAATTGGGAGAACTTGCAAAATAGCAGGGTGTTCAAAGACTTATTTTTCTCATTGTAAGTTTCAGGGAGACCGTTAACCAGAATAACTCAATTGTAAGTTTCAGGGAGACAGTTAACCAGAATAACTCAATTGTATAACTGTGTTTCCCTTTAAACATCTGTTCCTACATTTAAAGCTCTTTTGGTTTATCTGTAACAGAAATAGAAATAAGTTATAAGGTATTGAAATGAAAGAAAGTGAGCCTTTGGAAAAAAATGTTATTGTGGGTTAGATGCTTTCTTTTTTTCCTCACTGCTCCTGATGTGACTTTTGTCCACTCCTAAAATATCCCCCTCTATCATCTCAGCTTTTTGTATAAATGCTGTTGCCAGAAGAAAAGCTGAATGGACCTGGTAATGCATTAAAAGGACTTCCATACAATGCCTTGGTTAAAGAAGCGTAGATGTGATTTTATTTCCTGGTTTTTTAAAGAAGCAGAGTGACGTTGCCGTATAGCCATAAATAAGATCACACTAAGCCACCAATCAAAAAAAGGACTGACTGTTGTTCTCTAAAGGCGATTCAGGACCCGTTAGAGATGATCATGGAAGTTATTTACCTTTATTTTGTTTTACAAATGTAAGAAAGCCTCCTGCCATTCACAATGTGAAAAAAACTGTCTCAAAAGTGCAAACTTGTTTGTGAAAAGGGAAAAAGTGAAAAAGCCTCACTCGAGCAAGCAGACGTGACACAGCGGGGACGCAGCAGACATGCATGAGCTGTATTATCATCACTGTACAAACCATATTTGCAGGGTTATCTGTAACAACTACAGGGTGTTTTCTGGTCAGCCCCCATTAGTAATGTCTTCAGTCAATCTATTGGCTATATTTGCAGCTGTCTGGCTTGAAGTAATCTTGAGTGCATCTTTCCTGCTTATTTGAATGTGAACGTCACGCGGTTCACTATAAAACTAATCGATCTCATTCCCTACACATCGATTTGGCAAAAATGTAAAGGAATCGATTCAAAATCAATTAAATCGATTTTTTTTTTTTTTTTACCCAGCCCTAGTGGTTTGTGAATATAGAAAATGATACTATATGTGACTTAAAAAAAAAAGAAAAATCTAAAATCAGCTTTATTTGCACCAAATGCTGTTTTTCTAAATGGAGTTTAGTACATGGGAAAATTTTTGGACATGGTATTTCATTAAACGGCTTTGCTGGCAGACGTTCTTTGTAGGGGAGCACTGACTGCAGGTTTCTGGCCGAACACCGAACCACAATCTTCAAAAAATATTTTGACCAATACAGATTATTATTTTTTTTGTTTTGTTTTGTTTTTATAACTGACACTGTGAGATGATATATGATCACAAGACACCTTTAATATTTCATTCTCATCTTAGTCAAATAAATTAATCGGTCCCCTTGAAACAATAAACACTTAAATAGAAACATATAAATAGAAATCAAGAGCATTGTCAGTGGATGATTTTCAGGCTTTTGAAGAGGTAGCTACAATTGATGGAGAGATTGATTTAACATCCAAGTATCGTTTGATCCCCAATCTCCCAACATTAAGAAAATCGAGGCCAGTCGATCGGTGCACCTGTAGTTCTCCGTTTTTTACATCAGACATTACAGAGTTGCTTTTCCAGGGGAAATGTATTCATTTTTTTCTATCAGTCCAACATTCTGCCTTTATGCAAAGTTTTGCACTAAGAAGATACTCTAACTGAAAACTTTTTCCCTGTAGGATGATGTCAGAAAACAGTTTGATTGCCAACCTTTATCAGATATGTCAAGGCTGAATTTTTTTCCCCCTCTTTTCTTTCAGATATGTCCCATATGTGCAGCACTGCCAGGTGGCGATCCAAATCACGTGACCGATGACTTTGCTGCTCATCTCACACTTGAACACAGAGCCACAAGAGACTTGATATCCTTTTTCCACCCTGATGGACATGTGTATAACCAGAGAAGCAAATGTATACCCTTTTTTTTAATGTTTTATTATATCTAACCTTGAGATTGCCGTTACACAGATGTCTAAAATAGCTGCCTGTAGTATCAGACCCAATCAATGCTCCTAATTATTATTATTTGGACTATTAGGTCTGTACATGCCATAAATGCAGTAGCAAAAAAGAAAAACTACTCAGTTTCACTTGTTTTTTTGCACTATTGATTTCTTCAGTTGAAGCACAGGTGGGTTTTAGATAAAAAAAATTGAATTAGAGCACATTTGCTTCGTTTAACTACCCATGTACATTTTTGACCCATTCAGGCCAGAAAATAGGATTTGTGAAAGAAAGACAATTGACTTGCATTGCTGTAAAAACCCTGCACCATGTTTTTAAGGTGATGATTAAATGTAAGCATGATGTTGTTGAGCAGCTTGTAATGAAATCAGTTGGTTTGCTTGTCAGGAAAGAGCTGAAATACTTTCTATCTAGAATAGCCTCAGGTCTGACGACATCAGCCTGCTGGTCTATTTATAGGATACTTTGAACAAGTGCTTCAGAGAAAACAAAAGAGGCAGAAATGCAATGAAAATGAAACTCGGAGCAAATGCATCAGAAAGCTTTACAGACAGGCTCTTGGATTGGTTGTGTAGCCAGTGTTCTTTGTTTTTCAGTGGTAAGATTATAAAAACATGCAAATGTATATATTTTTAAAATAACAGACAACCTGACTAGGAAATGTTTTCAGTTTTCGAAGCGTTGCCTTTGATGCTGCAGGATGCAGAAGTAGTTTCTTTAAAGTCAGTCTTATTGTGTTGGTAAAACAAGAGGGTCTGTTGAATATGTGAACATTTATGGCAAAATAAGACGCCTAATAATGGTAGAATATTGTTGCTTTCAATGTTTTCCTTAATGGGGAGTCTCACGACGAGTCCAGTGGGGTACGGCACGTAAGGAGGATGTTTCACCCTGGCCGCGGGTTAGGGGGGCCGCGGGCCCGCAGGTCTAACATGCATTTCACCAGCAGCACCACAGGGGGGCTCTCCACCAGTCAGAGTTCCTCACAGAGCGCCAACTACAGCAGAGAGGCCATGGATCCCATAGCAGGTGAGGAGATGCTTCACAGAATCTGCTCTAAATAAATACATTTCTAATTGTAGACAGAAGCTCATTATAATGTTTGAAATGGAAGTTATTTAGTATAAATATCTGACATGTGAAGAGCGTAAAGGTGCCTGCAACATGTTTTTCAATCATTTTACAAGAAGGTTTGGTTGCATGTTCGTCTAATTTTCTGCATTTTTGTGTTTTGAGAACATTATGTTTAATTAAATGTGACAAACAACATGTGCAAAGGTTCACTGAAAAATAAGGCTGCTTACTTTGATCACAAATCACTTGGGTGTGAAGTTTTTATCTGTTGCCTCCTTTAAAAAAGGCTACCTGATGTTTTTTTATTTTCCTGTAAATGGAGTCCTGCGGTTGTTCTATTTGGCAAATAAATGTTTCAGATAAACATTAACTTTCCAGAAAACCTCCCTTCATAGAAAATAGCAGGTTTTCATGGATGATTTAATGTAATTGGGAATGGAAACAATGTCTGAACCAACCTAGTCTTTGTCTGACCTGCAGGACTGGAAATCACTGAAATTCATCTAGTCTGAAAACACGAAGTTGGCTATAATATATCATAGAACAAC
Source organism: Cyprinodon variegatus (assembly GCF_000732505.1). Lineage (NCBI taxonomy): Eukaryota > Metazoa > Chordata > Actinopteri > Cyprinodontiformes > Cyprinodontidae > Cyprinodon > Cyprinodon variegatus. The sequence goes on from NW_015150574.1 coordinate 108,531, forward strand.
GCTGTGTAGCTCGATCCCACACCGCCCCCTGAGCGCTAACCCTCTGTCTGTGGAGGGTCCACCACATAAAAGAGCGTCCCAAGGCACATAGTGGATACGGCGAGTAGACCGTTCAGCTCTTAAATAATGAGACTCTAAATTTGGCAGCGGGTGTAACAGCGAACTAAGCGCGGCGGAAACAAATGCATTCAAATGTTAGTTCCACTGATATGCTGCATTTTTCTCATACTGACAGAAAATCACAAGTTATGAAAATTACTAAATGGAATGTCCTCTTTGAAATAATTTTTTTTGACTCTATAAATTAATTATTAAGAAATAATCAAATGTTTGGTGTCATGTTAACCTACAGCCATGCATATGGGGTGGCAGTGTGTTACCATAGCAATGCCTGCTTTTCTTTTCTGTTGGAGGGAAGAGGCCATCTCATTCTCATTTATACCCCTCCCCCTTAAATCAAGATGCCCTCTACAACTGAGTCCGACCTCATTGGGAGTGACACTACATAGCAAAGGGTAGTGCTTAGGGGAGGTTTGGGATTGGGTCAATGCCCTGACCTAAAGAAATTATAAAACAAAAAAAGAAGAAGAAATCTGTCAGTCTGAAGTTCTAAGATTGGAAGAATTCAGGCTCAAAATAATCAAAATGTTTTTGGAGTGGCTTAGTCAAAGTCTGCTCTATAACTGATAGAGATGTTGGTGAACAAACACTTTTCACTGTGGCAGAACTAAAACAGTTCTGCTCTGTTAGTTGATGGCAGCAGCTGTAAAGAACAGACAGTTAGCACACCTTAATGATCAATGATTTGTTGTCAGTGATTCAAAATGCTCAGCTGAACCTGATTTTTAAAAGGCTGCTATCTAAAACATGTATCAGTGGGCTTTAAAAAGTTTGTTCAGAGAGGTCAGTCATGTGTGGGAGGCATTGTTGCTGTAGCGATTCCTCATTTATCCTGTTCCCAATTTTTTATTTGCTTCAGCGCTTGGCATTCGCTCCGTCATCCCCAGCTGTGTCATAATGAGCGGCAGTGTTCGGGTCCAAACAGAGCACCAGTGTCCTTTCTAATGACTCGCTGTACCTGCTGGGCTTTGAACCCACGGCTCCGGTTTAAAAGAACTCACTAGATTTATCTGTAAATGTAGCTTTACGGCAAAAACAAAGAGAAGAGATGGCTGATTTCATTTTGGCGCTGTTCCTTCCTTTCTCTATTTTTTGCTCAAGGGTTTTTAGTCAGAGCTGGCAGTCTGGTAATGATTTGGCATGTGGCCTTTCTGGTCCCCTGTAGATCTGCCCTTCACATGCCCTTCACATGTTCTAACTCCAAACTTTGTGTCTTTGGTCCATGTAGAGCTCCTATCTCAGTTGTCAGGGGTGCGGCGTTCAGCAGGAGGCCAGCTAAGCTCCGGACCTTCCGCCTCACAGCTCCAGCAGCTTCAGATGCAACTCCAGTTGGAGCGCCAGCAGGCCCAGGTGGCGCGGCAGCAGCTGGAGACGGCCCGAAACGCTAGCCGAGGCGGCGGCAGAGCAAACGCAATCCTAAACACAAATTCAACGGCTACAAACCCCAATCCCACCGCCAACCACACCAACAACCCCAGCCCCCACCCGGGGCCAACTGAGCCCACCACACAGCACACTGCACACAGCTCCCAGTTTCTACTCAGCAGGTAGGACCCTCTGCATCGTCCTCTGTTTGTTTGTAATGTGCTGATGACACTCTGCAGTCCAAGGTGTCGGGATTAGGTGAATGAAAAGACCCTAAAGCCTTGTGTTGATCCCCTTAGGCTGAGCGAACCCCGGCTGTCTGAGGTGGAGCGGCAGGCTTGCGAGGCCCAGTGGGCCGACAGGAGCCTGTTTGTCACAGAGCTGCTGCTGTCCACGCTGCTTCCAGATGAGGACGCCTCGGCCTCCTCCTCTGAAGACGAGGATGATTGTCACAGCTCGTTGCGGAACTTCGCCGACTTCGAGGCCATGGGTTGCGTCGAGGTCATGACGTTGGATGTGGCGTTGGAGAACCTAAACCTCAAGGAGACGAGCCCCGCCCCAAAGAAGATGAAACCCACGACTAAAGCGGCGTCAGCGAAGAAAGAGCCCCCTGCCCCGCCCCTTTGATGACATGGCCACTCCTACCCTACCCTTCAATCACCATTGTGACTAGCTGACTGCTCAGTCAGTCCAACTGCCAATGGATGACAAAAACTGCAGATCTTCTTGGCTTTTTTTTTGTTTTGTTTTTGTTTTCTCAGTGATTGTCATTTCAGCTCTGTCGCTCCCCGGCTCCACACCATGTTTTACGTTGTGTACATTGAATAAAAGTAGTGAGACGAGAGAATGTGGAAGCAAGCAAGCGTGTTGGGTGTGTGAGACAAAAGAGAACTATATAAATATATTATTAAAAAACAAAAAAACTCTATATGAAAGTTGATAATCAGTCCCACAAAACCCGTGTTTCCTCTAGCAGAGAGCATAGTTCCGCTGTTTTTAAGCGAAAACTCGTCATACACTCACAGAGGGAGAGGAGGCCGACTGGAATCCCTCCGCTTAATAAAAAAGGAAAAAAAAAAAAAACGCTGCTGTGTATTTATAGATGAATTAAAGTGCTTGGATGGTTTACCACAACTTAAGCATGAGCTTAAATCACCATGTGCCCATTTTAAACTGCACAGTCACCGGATGGGGAGGTCTTTCTCTTGTTTGGACACCTTAACGGCGTTAAACTGTTGGGTGCCGCTTCACAACGCACACACTCTCTCACACACAGACTGACTGTTTGGTTAACTCTTGCATCAAGTCTCAAGCCCCTCCCCTTCATGTGACGCCACCTGGCTTTATATCTACTGTGGGCACTTTGGTTTGAATTTGCATATCCAGTGTCCATTTATGTACACTACAGATGTTCTGCACAGAAGCGACAGCTCTGAGGCAAAAGAAGAAGCGATCTTTTGGTTGGGACTGTTTTTCTAAGAAGGAACATGAGCCCTGGTCTCTCTTCTCTCAGTCTTTTACAGGAGATCAGATGCTTCTTTCTCCAGCTTCCTTGTGTTCTTCAAATTAATCTCATGGATTCAAAGATTTACTCATGTGACTTGAAGGAGAGGATCCTGTATTGCTCTTTCCATCAATCTCGAGTCCAAAAACGGTCTTTGTATGCCTCCACTGCTAAACTGAAGAAATGCAATGTATGTTTTTTGGCTTACAAGAAGAAGCCAAACGACAGGGTAAAACTTTTCAGTTTGGGAGGGAAATAAAAATGTTTTTGGTTGAAAAGTAACTAACCCAAATCCTGCTGTCTGGTTATTTTGTTTTAGTCTTTTTTTTTTTGCTTTTTTCTCCCCCAGTTGCCTATTTTCTGGCAAGCATGTACAGAACAATGGTCTAAAAAATAAACACATACCTTCCAGGTTGAGTTGTAACTCATGCAGTCTTGTTATCCTCTGATGTACGTTGTCATTTGCTGCAGTCGCCTCATACAGTTAACCATCAATAACTCACCAGATTCTGAGTGAAAGCTTGAATCTCATCTATATTGTTGTTAAAAAGCAGGAGTAAAAGAAACTGATGGTTATTATGCCTTTAATATTTGGGTGTGCAGTTAAATCGATAGTGATAGGTTTGAGTTTAATTTTGGAAAACCTTCCTGCCTCCAGGATGGATTTCCCTAAGAAAACATCAAAATGAATATTTATTTCTAAACCATCTTTAACTAATATATTTAAAAGTAAAATTAGGTAAATGAATTATATAAGCAAAACAAAGGTGTGGAAATGTATCTTTTTTTGTGTGACACTTAAATGTTTCGGGGTGAATGGAGTCAAAGAAAATCTGTATAAATACCAGATATTAAGCAAGTACATGAAATCCAAAACACAAAGACAATCTAAAGAAAATTTGTTACTAACATTATTCTGGAGAGGGTTAAAGTCCGAGGCTTTGGGACTCTAGAGCAGTGTTTCCCAACTCCGGGGTCCGCGTGTGCATTGCAAGGAGTGCATGAAAATAGTTAATCAGGTTACATAGGGCTAGGATCTCTTTTACTTTGTTAGGACCCAATTGAAAAATAAAACAAACTTTTGTCAACCAAAATAAGTTTTGTTTGAGTTCACTTTCAGCTTTGGCACACATAAAAACCAAGCGGAGGAACAGACTGGATGTATACAGCCTGGTATCAGCTGGCTGTTTAGCTCACACATAGCTCCGGTGTCTCGATAAAAACAAAGTTAAACTAATTAAGTCAGTCTGACTATTATTTTTGTTCTGTATTATATTCCCAAGGAGCTCCAGTTTAATAGATAAATTGAACATTATTGATCTCACATTGGAGAAATTTATCTCTGCATTTCAACCCATCCCCTTGGGGAGCAGTGGGCTGCCATTGTGCGGTGCCCGGGGAGCAGTGTGGGGTTAAGGGTCTTGCTCAGGGAGCCAGAGTGGCATCAAACTCCCAATCTCAGGATTCAAAGCCCTATGCCCTAACCACTAGGCCGCCACTTCCCTCGCCATAAGGATTTATATAATTTTAATTTCTATTTATTTCTATTCCTTGCTAACTTCCCGGCAACATATTTAAGTTGTGTTTATTTTATTTTATTTTTTACATGGAAAGCATAAAATTATTTTAAAAAAAATGCTCATATTATTATACGGGTTTATAGACGTTTCAGTTTTGGACGATCAATACTTTTACTGAGAGGGGTACTGATAGTAAGACAAAATGCCCAAAGAAGGTTGGGAAACACTGCTGTAACCACAGTGAGAGCTGTTATCTATGAATGAAGAAAACATGGATCAGAGGGAAATCTTTCCAGGAATGCCCTGGTGATCCACCTGGTGGTCACCAGATATCCAAAACCCTGCAGTCATTGGGCAAAACAGAAATATCTGGCTCCGCTGCTATACTAAAGTCAACCACAAAGCATGAAAATGCTCCATATTACACCAGCAAGGCCACAAAAATAAAAAGCAAATATTCAAAAGCGTTGCTAAGACCTCAAACCCCTTAATATTTAAAAACTCTCTGATGCTCCAGAATTAAAATTTTTGCCAAAAGAGATGGGGCTAAAATTCTACCAAGGTTAAAAATCCCTTTGCCAGATATTACCAGCCCTTAAAGGCACAACCAGGGGATGTTATACTTTTCAGGTATAAGTGGTTTGCATACTATTTTATGCCTAAACATTAGAGCCATTATTCAAAAACTGCAAACTGACTCTGCTAATTTTTGTTTGTATTGTTTTTTTTTTTTCTCCAGTCATTAGTAAAGCTTGAATAAAATGTAAGATATGATGTACCTTAGTGGTTCTCCATCCTGGTCCTCAGTACCACTGCCCATCAGGATTCTGCAGCACCTAATGGCTGCCGAAGATGTCACAATATTATCAGGGGTTCTGCAGCAGGGAGACATCTAAGGCATGCAGGGCGGTGGTACTACTGGAACTACTGCTGCAGACTGAACTCCTTATTGTATCAATCACCATGTTTGAACAAGTTAATGCAAAGGGATTACACAGCGGTGTGTTTTTGAAGGGATGTTACTCCACTTTCGTTTATACATATCATATTTCAGATAAACCAAGAGGATCCAAGTTTGCTGGGTCCTCTACATGGCTTGTGGCAACTGCAAAAAAGGTGTAGTGTTATGCAATATTGTTATAAAACAAAACAAATCTTGCCGCTCGTCCACAAAGACCAGAGTTAAAGTAACAGCTGTCCTGTCAGTAAGTTCTACCTGAGTGATGGATCCATGGAGCTCCTCCAGAGTTACAGTGGACTCCTCAGATCAATAGCCTCTCAGTGCAGTGAGATCAGGTGGACGGCCATGTCCCCTTTGATTTTCAGGTTAGTTAATGAACAGAGCTCTGTGAAATGTTGACATTTAAACATTTTGTTTCATAATTTAATAAATAAGAAAAGCCAGCAACACTTTTTAGATTTTTACATTTAAATTTGCATTCATAGAACATTAAAATGTGAAAGTTCAGGTAATATTTAACCAGAACGGGAAGTTTTATAGGGTTATAAATTAAAAGAAATTTTTAAAATGACAAAGATCTGTGGTTTGTTTATTTAAATGAAATTAAAAGTATGAATTGCAATATTTGCTCTAAATCTTGAGCTGTACAATGGACTCCCTGATGGGAGCTTTTATATTGTGCAGGAGCCACAAGTTTATCACCAGCATAAAGACTTCCTGTCATCAATTAGGACAAACCACCAATAAACAAATAAATACCTTTTGCAAAATAAAAACAGCACACTCCAACATTATGAACCGCTTTCTACTCTGCAGGAAGCAGGAGGTTTGTGGTTTCCATGTCTTTCTGGTTACTGATATAACCAACATGAAATGGGAGCTATTATCCCATTAAATGAATGCTCTGTCACTTGCTTTGTGCAAGAATTAATCCAGCATTTGTTTACGGTTTTAATCTTTTTTTTTTTTTTTTTTGCAATACTGAGAGATTCTCTAAATTAAACCCAGCAGAGACAGATACTCTGCTGGGGAAGTAAGAGAACAATCTGTGCCAAGATCTAAATAAGAACAGCCGGAAAAGATGTGGCAGATTCATGGAGCCTTCATCTAAGTAGGTAGCTGTAGGAGACGGAGCGTATGTGAAGTGGAGGGAGGGGAGGAGGTGAGGAAACATGGGTAGAGTCATGTTATGATGTTTCACATGTGTTTAGATGTAAACAGCCCTCCTCAGCGTTTAGTGTTTTCAGACTTTCAGGCCTCTAAGCTGTTTACTTCAGTATTAAAAGTTAAAATGACCTCAACCTGGAGCAAAGACACAACTCTGCTAAATAACCCTGCAGTTTTAAATAAGCTTTCATCCTGATATTCATCAATTCATCCAGATTGCTCAGTATATCCTCTACATGTGGATCTAAACAGGGATAGGGATGAATTTGTAAAGAGATCTTAATTTCAGCCATCCTTAAGTTTCTTGTTCTGAAATGTGCTCACATTTTTTCCCATATTGATTATAGTTTTGTATTCTTAAATAGGTTTATCCTAAATCTAATAGATATAAAGCAGACCGCATAGAAAATATGACTTTATTTTAACTTTCATACATTAAATAAGTTTTTTGTGAGATACTAAACTCTCTTTACCTTTTCACACTTTGTCCCATAACGAATACTAACCTCTGATGTATTCTAGTTGGATTCAACATACTTAAAAGACATTAAACACATCCCTTATACATGATCCCCTTAGGTTTTTATCTGACATGAGCTTTGTATTTTGTTTTCAAATACAAGTATAAAACCTGTAGGATGGGTTTTCTTAAGGAGGCAGAAGGTAAGATGGAGTTAAATAAAGGGTCATTCTGTGGTAAAACATGTTAAGGCCTTTAAAGGGGTTTATGTCCATTTTCCAGATTGATATACACCATAAAACACAGACAGAGCTATTGTGCAATAGTTGACTTCAGACATTTGAATTTAGAAAGCTTCCTGGAGGGGAAGTGAAACGTCTTCAAACCTTGGAAACCAAGTCCAGTGGATTGTTTTTACATTTTTACTGATTGACTTCAGTGGTTCATCAGGCATTAAATGCTGCAGAAACCTATCAACCCTCCCATCAGGTGTGTTTGGCAGCACAGACCTTAAACATGTAGGCCAGTGGGCCCTGCAGACATGAAGGGATAAAGAACCACTTTATAATTATTCAAATTCATGCATTTGTAAGAATCTGTGGAAAGAAAAATATCCACGGGCTAAACTTGAGCTCTTTTGCAAAGAATAATGGGCATTTCAGTGTCTCTAGTAGAGATGTACCCCCCAAAAAACTTCTGAGGTAATTGCAGCAAAATATGGTTCCTTTACGTATTGACTTAGAATTCTGGATGTAAATTTACCTTTTTATAATTTTTCCAACTACATACGTTGTGGTTGTGCAGTGATGTACTATAAAAAAATACATAAAAATAAAAACTAAAGAGATGAACTAGAGATTCTGAAAAGTATATATATATATATATATATATATATATATATATATATATATATATATATATATATATATATATATATATATATATAAATCTGGACCTTTGGTGTCCTTTGTTATAAAGAGAATATTTTATAAACCAAACTTTGCTTTCTGCAAACTGAAGCGCAAAGCAAAAAAAAAAAAATGAATATGTCTTCATGCCTTATATGACATCTAATCCAACTAAAATATATATATTTTTTTACAAGAATGACTGATAAGAGCGTGGAGAAACCTTAGTACATATGAACAACACCCAAGAAATAAAGAGGCAACTCTTTTTTTTTTTTTTAGGTATTCTTTGTAATTTTAATTCCCATAATTTAGTTTAAACATGACATTTTTTGTTCCACTAAAAATCTTAAATAAAACATTACAGTACAATATATGCAAATCAAAAGAGCTTGGGATTTTTTTTTCCATAGAAGCAGGCTACAGTTTATCCTGAATTTCTTTGCATTTTTTTTCTTCCATTTAACTTTTAATGGACTGGACAGTTGAGAAGCAGTAAACATTAAAAAGACGACACAGAGCTGCGAAGCCTGCAGGGTCGGCCAAGGAGCACATTTGATTACAGAAAAGACCAGAGAAACAGATGATAGCACGCCATATTCAGATGAAGTTCTGAACCTTTACCCCTGTCTTGTATTTTTTTGTAAAGGAGAGTTTGTTCTATCCAACCATGAGACAGCGGTTGTACACCAGTTGTGATCAAGCTGCACTTTCAGAACAGCTAGTATTGCACATTCAGGGAAAGAGAAGAAAATGGCACATTCTGTATAGTTCCTGTTTAGAAAATCATCATAATGCAACAGACGCACACCAAAGCCCTCACTAACAACGTGAACAGTTTCAAAAATGATGTTCTTTGTGGGGAGGAAAGTGCCAAACTGCGTCACCTAATGGTTGTATTTATATAGAAAGTATGTCATTTAAAATACCTGAAACAAACAGGAAAAAATATGCATTTTTCACAATAAGATTTACTTTTTTGAACTGGTTTTATAATAATTGTCTGCACAGATAGCACAGGACATTAGACCACATAAATAAAATTTACTTTAAAAGTTGCATAAACAACATGTAATGATTACAAGGCAAAACTTTAAAGAACAGTTTTGACTTTTCCTCCCAGAACTGAGACATGTGCCCCTTTTGGCCTATCAGGATGAAGAATGCATGAAAAGAAAGCAAGTTGCACTAGAGGCTTGCACAGCGTGATGTTCACCGGAAATACCATCAAATGATAGAATAAATCAGATAACTGCCCTTTTGGTGAAAAAGCATTAAGTTCCCTACATTTTTATGGCAAGTCATAAATAATTTTACCTTTTATATATGTAGCACAAATTTAGACTGAAAATATCCTATCCTGTCATCTCTAAAACAATCCTATAAATCATATGGAACTAGTGCAGTAGTTTTCATGTTTAGTTATAAAACTGCATTACAAGCTTTTAACTAGCCAACCTCCCAATTTCAAAGTGCATAAATAAGAGATGGAGTTCAATCTCTTAAGCTACATTTCAAAATGGGAAATACATGAATACATTTAAGAAAGGCAGATTGTTGGTCTTAGCAAGTCTGCAAATTGATAAAGGAAAACAGCTAATTACTAATATCAGAAGTCAGAATGACAAGTAATAATGTAATAATTATGATATATATATAAAAAATTTCATTTTAAACTACCAAATCCCTGATAATGAATCAAGATTATAATGCAAACTTGCATTATATCAGATATATGTTGGAATATATGCTACAGTAATAAAAGCACATTTAATAACGTGCCATTAAATGTAGAAGGCCCTGTAAAAGCCACCATCATGGACTATGAGGCGGGATGTCAATGTGTCTGTAAGATTAGAGGCCCCTTAGTGTTTATAACAGATGACCTGCTTGAAGCTGTTCCCCAAACTGTTGCTTTATGTGGAGTTATCTCAAAATCAACCCGGCTCTTTTCCACGGTCCAAATACATGCATCTTTGGTTAACTATCATGAGCGCAATAATGTGCCTGCACATCTTATATCGGATGTGTTCAATAAATTTAAATTTCAAATCGATACGTTGGACAAGCATTAAAGGATTAATAATAACTGAAATGAAAATTCTAATTTTTCCAACAATCAAGTTGCACTGACAGTTTACGCGCAAATACAGAGATTCCACCAGCACCCTATAACAGGCCAGAAACCATGAGGAAGTGAACATGCTGTGCTGTACAGACCTCTATGCAGTGCAATCTGTGGGAGAGTAAAGGTCATAGGCTGCAGGAGAAGACGGCTGCCCCAAAACCAGATAACAACCCCATACAGACATATTCCTTCTGTTTTAGATATTTTCATCAGAGCTGACCTCCTCAAGCAGCTCAGGGTTAAAGTCAAAGCAGCAGGGAAACAAAATTACAAAGTATTTTATCTCTAGTTCAAAAAATAAAAATGGTCATTTCAAAATCGTATCTAATAGCGACCGACATCAATCTACCTGTTAGAGGACGCTACCAGGCTCTGAGGGAGAGCGGGACAAGGGCACTAGTGTCAAAACCCACTCGGATGTAAATGTTTTCCCCACTTTAAGCCCACAGCGTCTCCCTCAAGTGCGCAAAAGCCCGCCCAGGTTAAAACTCAGATATGGTAGAAAAATATATAGTTTTGATGAGATCTTCTACTTATTCTTTTTATCACTGAAATCCACTCACACATGTAGTGTTAACACATTGCAGCAGCAGTGTAAAGTGACGGGGATCATGATTAGCACTACTACAAGAAAACAACTGGGAAAAAAAAGTACTCACACTTCTGGTTATATTCTTTTTTTTTTTTTCTTGCACTTAAAAAGTCATGGTTAATAGTTTGTCTTTCATTGGCATCATTAGGCAACAGTTTTTTTTTTTTAAACAGATACTCTACAATATGGTTACAATGTAAACACCACAGTACAGAATAATTTTTACGGTCTCTGCACAAAGTAAAACACGATACAAGGCATGTGGCTACTTAAGCATAGATTTGTTCATGAAGAAGATAAAAACAGGAAACACACCACAAAAAAAAAAATCAACAAAGATATCCAAAAGCTGGCATAGAGTTTGTTCAAACTAAAATAACTTCAGACTTTGTCTATAGGTCATTGAGGTGACCTCGTTTTAAAAGCTGGTGATGATCATTTATATTTATTATTCTTTAATTACTTTCACTTTCAGACAGATTGAGGTCAAAGGGATGGTTCGGGAATTTTCAAGTGAGGGTCTGTTAGCAGATCATGGGTTGCTAATATCTTCTCTGCAGTCGATGACTCTCTTGACATCTTCATTTAGGATAAATGCAAAAAAGTTGTTCCTGATGCTAAAGCTTACTGCTAATTTGAGCAGATCCCTACAGTCTGAAAACCTAAAGTTCAATTTTGGATAATGCTATTTTATCTGTAGTAAAGTTTGCATTCGATTTGCATTTTCATTGTTTGCATTTGACCGTTTCAACTACGGAAAAGGTCAAATAGTGAACTTTTTCCCCCATTAGTGAATACACCGTGCTAAGAGCTACCAGGTTGCTTAAGAAAACACTCTGGGTTGTTGAAATTGTACCTGAGGGAAGTAAAATCATCAAGGTGTTTAAAAGTATTTTAGAGGACGCCACCAAGATTTAATGAAAATGAATTGTTAAGACGTTTTGACAAGTGTGCTATTCTATCCAATTCAATCGTCATTTTATTTCAGAAATTAGACATTTCATCATAACTTCCCCCCAAAAAAAGTTTAAAAAAAATCCACTGGACCAAGTTTGAAGACTTGAGCGTTGAGTTTGAGGCTATATAGAGTGGACCAAATGAACTCATTATTTCTGGGATTTTGAATTGAAAAAGCTTAGTGGATGGGAAGCGAAACCTCTTCAAACTTCAAACAGTGGATTGTTTTTTTTTTACTTTTTTTGGAAGAACTATGACCTGGATGACTGAGAATCTTCAGCAGCATATTCCCCCTAAAAACTAAACATTTATCTATTAATTTTGTAGATGTGTTCCAAATCCAAAAAAGCTTGAAATAATGCTACAAACTTCTGTGGGGACCTTCTATCATCATAAAAAAAGAATTCACATAAACTGTTGATAATTTTTAGACTTTACAATTCTGTTTCAGAACTCTGTCTGCTCAGGTTAGCCTTTAGCATTAGTGTCCAGTACCAGTTAATATCAATATATATACAGTTTAGCTCAGAATTATAGATGCAAGCAAGTTTTCCAATATATGTGTTATAAATGCAACAAGAATGCTGCTTGGAATCTAAACTTTAAAACATTTATGGTGAAGAAACAACCCAAATTTCCACATCCAATGTGGCTCCCAGCTGCACAAAATACGATAGTCCTAAGAAAAGTGTAAACAGGTTGTCTTGCACGTTTGAAAATTCATCTCTTGTAAACCGGTGTTGCTTTTATTATAATGTACCTTTGCAGCGTTACAATAAATGAAGATTTAGAAGGACACCTTTTGCAGCCAAGAAATCGACTACTAACAGACTTCTCACATGGCCTCACCTTCAGAAACCCTGGACCATCTCTTTCAGACAGATGTCTGGTGATATTTAGTGTTATATGAGCAGCCCAAAAACCAGCATCAGGCTTCAGATGAGCTCTCACCGAATGCTTGAAATCAAACAGAACCTTTAGCACCTGGCAGAAGGTCCTTCTGCATTCAAACACGCTTGAGGAGCTACAGTTTGAAGCAGAGTCCTCCTCCTGACTTGTTTTTTGATGTTTTAGTGATATGACACCATCTCTCTTGTGAAAGTAGGGTTCGCTATGACACAGACTCATCTGTATGAATGAAAATAAAGGCATAAGGATAAAGATATGTTGTAGGACCTCGTCAGTGTGTGCTCGTACGCTTCAGCTCAGTTTTTAGTGTTTTGGCATATTGGCTCTAAATTGACATGCTGAAATGTTGACTTTGGCATAAATCAGCTCTGAGGAGAGCGACCTCTCTGTCTCAACGTTTCTGGTTCATTTCCTTAAACTGAGCCGCTTCCTATTAAGCCGCAGAATTATTATTTTTTTCCTCTTTGAACCACGAGCATGAAGCATACTGTGTATGATAATGAGATGAAGAGCCTCCCCCCGCCCACCCCCCTTCTCTCTACAACATTAAAAACAAAACAGGATCCCACTGCCAACCTCCGTAAAGGACAGTATTTACAGTACAAATTACATTATAATACATCATTAAAAAATATGAGATTCATCTCTAAAAACATACAGAAGCTTTCCACAAGAAAATAAAAATCAAATTCTTTAGTAAATTAGGTTTCTATGGTATTGTTGGGGAAAAACAAAAACAAAAAATAAAGAAAAGTTACACGGCCCTCTTTTTCTGAGGGGTCTTTTTCTTTTGGCCCCGGTTGTACCTGGCTGGCATGATAAAAACGGACATGATGGATGGGTTGGTTAAACGCACGCATGTCTTTTCTTGTTACTTTTTGTGCCAAAGCAAACCGTAATACAACAGATCCCACTGGATCAGAACAACAGTATTTACAATTATTATTTTTTTCATGTCAGATACTAGATATGTGCTCACTGGTATGGTTATCTATTTTACCTGTTGATTTCTTTTTTAATTAAAAGGAAAGTTTCCTATTATTGTATGTACAGCAGATTGAATGGTGCATTTTCTCCCCGAAAAGAGAATAAATATGAACTGATTGAAACTCAGATGAGTTAAGAGGATATCTGGACATCAGAGTCAGGCAGCGTGGGAACCAACCCTCCTCACATCCTCCATAGTACAACCAAAGTCCATTTGTAAACCTCTGCAGATTCTTCCTACTTTTCCTTCCTCGCCCTCGGTTCTGCTAGCCTTCCATCATCATTACCCACGCTACGATTTCTTTCCAAGTTTCCCCCTCTCTGACTCCCCTTCTCCACCGCTCGCCCTCCCAGCCACGCCCCCCTCAGACGTAGGGCAGGATGCCGTAGACGAACAGGGCCATGACGGCGGCACTGAACAGGCCGGCCACTGGCACCGTGACGAACCAGGCTAGGAAGATGTTCCTGAAGAGGTGCCAGTCCACAGCTTTCTGGGAGCGGATCCAGCCCACGGCTACGACTGAGCCCACCTAGAGGCAGCGGCCAGAGAGAAGGAACAGAGATAATCAGCAGCAGAACTGAACACATTCAATGGTTGCAGGGACAGTGAAGAGCTGCAGGGCGTCTTTGCTGTATTCAGGACTTAGACTTTTAGGGCTGACAGTTGGTCAGGCTATTTCTACTTACACTAGTTTCTAGTTGTAAAAAGCCTAGAAAATATATATGTATACCCTGATGGGCTTAATAAGTGGCATAAATGTGTAATATAGTGTTCTATTGGATACCAAACACTGTTTGCCATCAGGGAACCATTTTCCCCCTATAACCTGTTATACCAGTTAAGTATACAGAGAGGGATGTCGGACTACTCCTCTTTGCAAGTCTCTACATCATCCAGAGCTCTTGTATCATTTCCTTCTGCTCAGCCTCTCAACACAATTCAGATCCAGGAACGACTTATGATTGAGTCATACTTTTTGGATCATTATTTGGTAAATGCAGTCATTTAATCCACTTACTGCTGACTTCCACCAAATTTTCTATTTAAAATCTGCTGGTATTTTAGGGGTTTGTGATATCATCTATTAGAAGGTTCTGGTGGCTTTAAAGAGAAACAGAAACACAGATGCTGATACTAAATCTTTTTGGACTACTGTGTGCACCATAAATGTTAATTAACATTTGGATTTAACACATAGCCAGAATCATATTAGAGGCTCTTTGCTGCCATCTAGTGTTTAATTATACAAATTATGCAGAATTTAGGGAATCTACAAACTAATCAATGTTCTACCAGTTAATTATGTTTTATGTGAGATCCACCTAGTTTATAGGTAAAGGCAAAATATTAGTTTGATCTGAGCGAAAACACAGATCAAGACAAAGTCCCAGCAGAAAGCAAACTCTTTGTGGTTGTGATTGTAGGACAATCAGCGTTAGTATATACTGTTAGTAAATACGGTTCAATGGTTACAACAGACTTTTGGAAAATATTTCAAAATCTGGTAAACTTTAAAAGAGGTTTTAAGAAAAACTGATAAGTGGTTGATGTACGAAGCAACAGTTGCAGAGTAGGTGAAATAAAAAAAAAATAATAATATTTTTTTCTAATTCTTTAGTGAATGGTTATACTTCTAAATATTAAGGTCAGTTTATTTTAGAATATCTTAGCTGGCAGTGAGAACAAATGCTTTGCTGTCTGTAAGTTAAACTATATAAAACAAAGCATACCTCTAAGATTAAAGCAGTGTAGGCCTATATTAAAAAGGTGATAAGAAAATACAGAGATTACAGGAGACATCTCAATTAGTCAACTGCTGCTAGAGACAATAATGAAATTATACCATTTATTTAGAGTTTTAAACAACAATATCATTCAAATATTGATCAGTTTCAGTAATTTAATTCCATAAAGTCTAAGTGAAAGATTTCTTTAAAAACGAACATATTTTGAGTGTAAATTTTTGCTAACTGTGATCATTTTGGCTTTAAATAAATAAAAAGATAAAATTAAGATTCTTTAATTATGACTTAAGGATAATAAATCATATGTGTAATGATTCACAATTAATGGTTTAAAAAAAACTTAAATCGACTTTAGCATTTAAAAGAAAAATATACTTTCAAGAGATGTTAATGCAAAGAAAAAGAACAAATAATGAGCTACCAGAGATCTCTTTTGAAGTGAGGTTTGTGCTCAAACTGAAGGTTGGATTTGTTGAAAAGATTTCTATTTTTGTCTTTTTTTGTTTGTTTTTTTCTACAAAATTTGGGATATCGACAGATTTGTTGCTGTACTTTTAAGCCTCTTTAACAGCCAAACTATTTCAAAGGGAACTATGAGTTTTGGTCATTATCTGTCACAGACACAAAACAATCCTTAAATATTCACAGCAACAAGAAGAAGGAACTCATGCTGACTTTCTTTAATTAACTAAGGAAACATTTTACCAGACTATGCATTTATTCAATCATATCTGCAAACCAGTAAAAGCTCCTGTTTGAAATGTGTTTCAGACCATGTAAAAACATATAGAGCCTGAGGAAAATTGCTAATATCTGTGCTATTTGTCAAGTGACAGAGTTCAGCTGTAAAAAACATTTTTTTTTAAAACAGCGCAGCCTGCAGCTCTTCATAGTTCAGATCCAAATGTGTGTTAGTAACAGCAAGCCTGAAGGTTTAAACAAACTAAAAGCCCATGTGAAAGTCTGACACTGGCAGAATAAAAACAATCTTGCAGGCTTAAATAAAAGCTGATGTTTTTATTCAAATATCAGATTTTCACTTGTGCAGTTTTTCTTTCCATAAATAGAAGGAACCCAAAAAAGTTGGATGAAAAATGAAGATTTTCAGACATGTTTGAGAATCACATTCAGTGACTTGCTGCCAGTCGGAGCAGGAGTTAACCAGGTGACTGTCTGCTCATATTCAGCCCCAGAAACATGAGCTACAGGCCCACTCTGGCCTGTGCTAACTTTATCTAACACATTTGTAGATGAAAGGTCAGACACACTGTGGGAAGCTGAGCGTTACAGTGGAGGTTCTCCTCGGCCTGTTTGCCAACAGCATGAACTAAAGGATTATCATAATTGTCTATGAAATTGTCTAAATGTTTCTAAATAATTTGCATGCAGTAACCCGAGTCCTACTGCTCGCTGCCCATAGGGCCTTTTTAACAGCAAAGTCACTGAACATGATCATCTTATATCGACTCACATCAGGACCGAGCATCAATTTAGCCTCAAAAGAAAAAAAAAAGCCTGATAAAAGAAAAGATCTGTCAGCCCCGACAAGTTAATGAGACCAAATCAATGCCCGCTCACTTACTCACACACTGGAGATGCACAGAGATGCAGTTTGTTAAGTACCAGAGGCTAGAAGGTTACTGAAAAATAACAGTTTAATTTCCAGACTTTAAAAATAACAAATGGCTTAAGAAATCAGATCAGTTTACAAGTTAATCAGTAAGAGTGAGGGCCACACACTTTGCATCTCCAGAACAGATCAATGAAAAGGTTAAACAATTATCATACTCATAAACCTCTAACCATCGTTAGATTTAGCCTGTTGGCAAAGCAGCAAATTATCCAAAATTTATGGGAAGGAAACATGATAGGTTTTTATGTGAGGAATGGAGATAAGGAATGGCGCGCATGGAGATGAAAGTGATGTTTAGACAAACTGATCATCAGTAGGAGACCGGTTTTGAATCTCCTGCAGTTCCCTTCAGGTTATTAAAAGTCATTTAAAGCCTTAAGTATGGGAAGCCAAAGGTAGCAAAACATATTAACTTAACTCCTAATTTTTACTTAATTTTCATATATATATATATATATATATATATATATATATATATATATATATATATATATATATATATATATATATATATATCATTAATTGGATGATTATTTGTCTCAATTAACATTTATTTATTTACAAAAAACATGTAATTGTTTTTTATTACTTAATGGTTATTTTAGGACATGGAATAACATTTTTTAAATAATAAGTGTCAAAAGGGCCACAATTATAAAAAAAAAAATATAAATGAATACTTAAATATGTTGTCCTTTAATAAATACAATAAGGTTATAAATTTGTAGGAGAAATCAAAAATAAGAACAACTACTTTTAGCATAATTCTCTCTTTTTTAGGAAATAATTATTGTGTGATGTGTCATAGCAGTAATTTTTGTATTACTTCTCTCATTTATTCACAAAAGATACCAATTGAACTTCCTCCATTTTTTATTTTATTTTAATCAGAATTTGTTTATAACTGGATGAAATCAACTGGTTGATCTCAGTCTAGTCCCTTGATATGAGGTGTAACGAATTGTCCCTATATAAATAAACTGAACTGATTTAAATGCAATAATAAATAACATAAATCACCTAGAGTGTTTTTAATCTCTGTTAAACTTTTTTATTGTAATAAAAATGACTTAATTGGTGAGCTTTAGGTATCAGAGTGAAGATAAATGACCTCCAAAGGTATTTAATGAATTACGTTAATTCTAGATGTAATTATGTGCTTTGTAATTATTGACATTTAAATAATTATATGCTGCCTATTAAAATAGTAAATGATTTTTCCCATTATTTTAATCATGGCATAAATCAATATTTGAAAAAAATCATTTAAATTATGGGAATGTGACATTTG
This sequence comes from Cyprinodon variegatus, assembly GCF_000732505.1. Lineage (NCBI taxonomy): Eukaryota > Metazoa > Chordata > Actinopteri > Cyprinodontiformes > Cyprinodontidae > Cyprinodon > Cyprinodon variegatus. Next base: position 126,779 of record NW_015150574.1, read on the forward strand.
GGACTCCATATTATTGTTTGCTAATAAATGGATAGTTAATGTTTGTGAAATATTTATTTGTTGTTGAAGTTACTTCAACTTATTCACAGCCAGAGGTGGGTTATCCAGGTTTTTTTTTTTTTTTTTTTCCAGCTCCACAGCAAAAACAGGGACTAGACCTCTCAACCTCCAGTGACTTAAAACTTCCCTTATTAATTGTTTATCTTGTTAAAATAATATTAAAATAATTCTGGATAAATTCATGTTATAATAAGTAATGATTATATGACTCCATTTTGTTTTAACTTACTGTTCATAACGTTATTAAAATACTTTCTATATTTATATGCTATATTCATTGCTATACACAGGCTAAAAAGAAACACAGTTGGATTTATATCTAAGCCAAAAGCTAATTTAAATGTAGAATATTTCTACAGATATTAAATGTTTTTTTTTTTAGTTTGAAGGAAAATTTTCCACATCGTTTTCATTTTGAAAATGACGCCCCTATGAGAGATCCCATTGTTAACATTTAAAGAAACAGATTTAACACCCAAAATATCCAGATGACCACACTAATAAGGTAGGATGGATTAGAAATAAATAAATAAATAAATAAATAAATAAATAATTATTGTTTCCCATTAAGGAAAAATGGGATATTTGCTGCTGGAGGAAAACTGCAAGAGAGATCAAAACTTCAACTTCAGCAGTTGTGACAGATTTCAGTGATCAACAGCTAAAGGGTGAAGCCCTAAAGAAAAGCTCTCAGGGCAGAGGCTCCTCAGCTTCACTACCAACAACCCAATACCTTGCAGTGGGTGGAGCTTATTGGGATGCCCACATTTGATGCAATAAGCACTGTTAGCGCACTCATTACTTCAATGCAAAATCCGCTGTGAAGACAAATGAGTGGAGACAGAAAGATGGAGAGGGAGAGGTAAAAATAGTGGAAAACAAGGAGTGCCGGGTGGGATCGGATGGGAGGACGCCGGTCGATGGAGGGGAAGTCGGCTAGTGACCGATCACAGGGGGGTGGAGGGGACCCACACACCAAACCATGCCAATGTTGAGAGGTCAGCATTGTGAGAGCTGGTGGAAATGAAACAGAGTAATGCAGGTGTGGACGGGGGAGGAGGATCAGGCAGGACAGGGACTGGACAGGACCGCTTCTTCCTCCAGTCTGGATCTCCTGAAAAGAACAGGGGAGAGGAGCTGCACACTGAGGCCCGGGGCTACACAAGACAGGATGGACATAGAAAAATGTCCGATTGTCTTCTGCTTCAACAGGACGAAAAATGTTGCTCTTTGAAAGAAAGACTTAATAACAGCTTTGCAGCAGGTTAAATAGCATTGACAATCATTCAAAAATAATAAAGCTACAGTATTAAATAAATAACTTGTGTATTAGAAGACATGCTGTCTATATTTTGGCAAAGTCTGATATTTTATCTTAACAGGTTAATAAAGATAATCTGCAAAAGTAAGCCATGAATTTAAAATTGAAAATTCAGCTTTAATCCCATCTATCGTTCCTCTAAAACCAAGTCTTGGTTAATAAATATCAGAGCTTTTTTAAAATGGATTTTTAAATTATTAACTTGATTTTTAACAAAATGAGGGTCCTTAGTCACAATCTGCTTTTCTCTTATTCTACATATTAAGGTTTTATAGGGATGTAATTATCATATACAATAATGTCATTTAGGTATGCATCATAAAACCATCTTTTTAAATTTGATTATACTTTGAGATCCACATTTTACAGACTCTGATTAAAAATAATGCATATGGCTTTACAAGAGGTTTGCAACAGGGCCGGAGCTGGTTCTCACCCTGCTCTGTAAAACCAGTTAGGAACCCGTCTGGTTTTCTACAGCTAGGAAGCCAGTCCAGGACCACCTTAGCATGCCTCTAAAACTATCTCTTCTGGTTTAATTGGACTTCTTCTGTTTACAGAGTTTCTTAAGTGGACCACAGTGCAGGGAGCCAGTTTAGCTACACACATCACTTTGTTTCTCTTCCCATTTCTACATGAACATTAAGGTTAAGCTAAATCACTGCACACAGCCTACATGTTTTGAAGAACTGCCTAGACTGCAGTATGTGTTTATTCATTCTTTAATTATCACATATCCAGGTTCTCTATGATAGCAGCATATGTGGTGACACTTGTTTAATTCAGCAGGTCGTTAACAGTTCAGTAAACTGGAAAATACAATTAAGTTGTTTTATTGGCATAACAACAGCTGTCTGTCAGAAGAAACTTTTTTAAAATAAGTTTCTTATTATTGAAATTTAAATAATGGCTTAAAAGTAAAGAGTGTTTAATACAGCTCTAATCCCTTCATTTAATCCGCAGCCCTTAAACCCTTCTATTACAAGCCAGTCATACTTTATTGGTCAAAATTGGCCTTTTGAGTGTTTCCAACCTCAACCCCAGTAGTAATTTTTCAACTCCTTTTATACACAGTCAAGCAAGAACCAAAACATTAAAACATTTAATCCAGAAAGTCTGACTGTGTTTTTTTAAGGAAACCCAGATTAGTTAAGTGATATTCAATCAGCTGATTTAAACGACTTCATGTTTAATTTCTGCCTGATATGGTTACTGTTGAAGTCTTTACATGCTTTGAGATCTCATCAATTCATTTTTAGTAAATATTTTGTAAAATACAAAAATGATTGTCAAAGCTACTTTAAAAAAAAAAAAAAGGATTTAATCCAAAATTTTATCCCAAAAAATTCTAAATTAAATAAAAAAAAAAAATAGAAAAGTTAAAGTTCTTATTTTGGGCAGTCTTTAGTGACAGAGTGTGTTCCCTGAGACAAGGTGTCAGCTCCCCTCTCACCTGGGGGTACCTGTAGGGGAGTAGAGAGGTCAGTCTGAATGGGAGGGGGCCACTCGGTCATACCTTGCAGTGTGTGGTACTGACAGGGATTCCGATATTTGAAGCCAACACGACTGTGAGTGCAGAGGCCAGTTCAATAGTGAACCCACTGTGGAAGGAGGGAGGGGAGACATTCTTCACTGTGATGTCTGGGACGGAGTTGCTGGAGGCACAGCCTCACCAGCATCAACATCACATTTCAACAGTTCTTACATGTTTAAACATCACATAGCCAAACAGTTACAATCAATCTGTAATTACCCAAGCCCGTCATTAGACAGCCACACACAAAGAATACACCACTTCTGTGAGGTCCTGAACGTTTGCAGGTAAACTCAGATATTGTGGCATGTGAAACAGACTGGTAAGACTCTGTAGGGCCTAATGCTTACAAGAAGACTTTCTCCAAAAATCACTCCCCGTTTCCAGGGAGCTTTGGCTTCAGGCCGGCGGACACACTACAATAGAAAATCATTAATGCATGACAGAAAACACACACAATATATATGCATGTGAAAGGAAACAGCAGAATAAAAATGTTCAGAGTAAAAAACAATCAGAGAGGAAGCAGCATGAAACTGGAACATTCCTCTGTACTAATACTACTATTTATTTTTCAAAAATGAAAAGCAGCAACGCAGAGACAAAGTTCTGAGTGGATTTCATTAGACTGCAGATATTTAATCCTTAAAATGTCATCTCAGAGGCTGCTCACAAAGAGCCCGGCCGTTCTGTGTCTCAGGAGGGCTCCAAACATTTTACCAGAGCCAATCTTAAACATGACTCCAGTTATTCTAAATGGCAACCACTTCAGGGTAATATTTTATCTCTCAAAAGCAAATTGGGTTTCTGATTTTAGTCCAGATATAAACCTAAACCCCCTGGATGGTGGTTTAAAACTAAAAATTGGAATCATGTTGCAGTTCCATTAAGTGAGACATTTTTATGAACAAAATGTAAACCAAACCTATCAGAATCCAAGAGAGACGAGGTTTTTTGTAAGCTCCTATGAGTTGAAAAAGTTCATAAATTGTAGAAAAATTTAGAAGAAATGTGGTTGTTAATCATTGTTTTATCTGCAAGTAAATATGATCCCTATTCTCTTGTTGTTGTTTTTTAACAAATCAACAAGGCATAAAGTGAAACTAAATAAAAAAAAATCAAACTTCAATAGGTTTATAGTGTCCAATAGAGTGTCCAATAGAGTATTTAGAGTATATTGAAGTTAGAAACTGGTTACTGCTTAACTTGGAAAGGTTAGGGGAGGGGCGGCCTAGTGGTTAGGGTATAGAGCTTGGAATCCTAAGGTTCTGAATGTGAGCCCCACTCCCACAGACTGCCACTCCGGGTCTCTGTGATGGACTTTTAACCCTCCATTGCTCCCCGAGCGCCCTACAAAGGCAGCCCACTGCTCTCCAAGGGGATAGGTTAAATGCAGAGGCAAGTTTCACCAATGTGAGATCAATAAAGTTCAATTATCATTATCAATTATATCTCTGTTTCATAAGCTCTGCATTTTGTTTTTTAAAGTCGGAAAATTTAACCACCTGAGTTTCTCTGTACAGATTGTATGATTTCAGGATGCAGAGGTCTGGACTGAGAGCTGCAGCAGCACAGTCTCCGATTCAATGGGAACTTCAATGTTACGGGAGAAACATTGGGATTTCAAATTCTTTAAAAAATAATAATAATAATAAAAAAAACACAATATACATGACATACTTTTGCATTTTTCCTTTTATATTGTTCATTTCTAACACAGATGCCAGAAAAAAAAACTTATGATATATGCAGCGTAAGTCCCAAATAAAGCTTTCCTGTTACAGTAAGCTTGGTGTGACTGGCAGAGGAAAGCTAGAGGGGGATCAAAGTACGTTTCCATGCATTGGGTAAATTTCACATAGCTAAAACTCTTCTTTTAGTAGCCTTATTGAGAGTAGTCTAAACTAAGTTTAATTACTCAGATTGGTAGTTGCAATTCTGTAAACTAAGGCTGCCCTGTCACGCAGCTCTGGAAGGAAGCTCTGACTGCTTCTAACCAGCTAACAATTCTGTGATCAGACTGAGGCTTCATGGAAACGATGAAAATCCATACTTAAAGTTTGAAAACACCTCACTGTGCAGGGGATTAGTCAGACGTCTTAAATATATTCCCTTGCATGTACTGCAGACTACACAAATACAAAACGTTCTGTTCTTGCCCCAAAACAAATTTCTTTGTCAGGCTGATTCATGAAAACGGACTCTGGAGAAAAGCGAGGCTTTTGAACTGTGAACCAGAGCAAATTTGTCTTAGGAACCTGGCAGCCCAGTCAGTGTGGGATGGAAGGAGAGAGATTAAGTAGAAGAAAAAAGGGGACACACACAAAGAGAAAGGAGCAAATAAAAAAGGTAGAGAAATAAAGAAAGAGGGAAAATAATGAGATGGCGTGAGCGTGGGAAGGACTGAGAGACCTTAGGGAAAAGGAAGACAGATTTAAAAGAGAAAAGGTGAAGAAAACAACCAAAGAAGTGAGGAGAAAAGAAACTGAAGATGAGGAGATCAGCAGATATTTACTGAAAGGAGAAATGAGAAGAGACAAAGAGAGAGGGGGGGAGAAAAAAGAAAGGGGGCGTGCAAGAGTCGCCGCCAGGCTGCCGTCCCTCCCTGTGGTTTGAGCGGAGAAGTTCCCACTGTGGTTTGTTCCCTCACTCCCTCATCCTACTCCACTTCATCCGGAATGCCAAACAACTTCCTGTAACCCTGTATGATGCTCCTGCCAGGCAAAAACAACTCTCACACACACACACACACACACACACAGAACAATTAGTCCCTAATAAGCATGCATGCATACCAGCACACAGACAGTACAGTCAACACACTGCATGCGACCTGCAGGCAAAGGGCAATGCTTTGTAAAAGGCAGACATTGCAGAGGTTCATTTGCACACATAGTTTAGATCATGTGTGGGAAGACTAGAAGACAGCAAGAGAGAGATGGAAGCAAAGACAAGTGTAGAGCAGGGAGCAGTTAACGATGCGTCCTGACCGCTGCTGCGTATGTTGGTGAACACGCTGCGGGGGTTCATTTGCTGTAGTCTACAAAAACAACCCAGTTACTCATATATTATGTAACAGGTCAAATAATAACAGAAAATCAACTGTACTGCTTAGAAATGTGTATTTTTGATCATGTTTTGGGGGGTTCTGCAGATTGTTAAACAATCATTTAGCTAATAAAGCCTTGGTTTAACATCTAATCCATGTCATGTATTCTAGTTCTGGATTAATCAGAAATATTTTCGGATCAAAGCAATTTGTTCCTCTTCATTAAAGCTCTTACACAGTTTTAAAGATTTTAATCACATTAAATGTCAATGATCTCATTAATCACAGGCTTTTTAGACTTCATGATGTCATCAGGCAATTTTAAGTGATTTTCTTAGATTAATTTTAACTGTTGCCCTAATTTGATTCGACTCGAGTTTACATTTAAAATGTAAAATGCAAAATAAACTTAAAGTACACATCAGCCACAAGTAATAATAACTATATCCTCTACAGATTATATGTTTTTGGTCACTGCCTGTTTCTTTATCCTTTGCTTAAAGGGCTGTAGACCCTCACAGTTTGAAGTGGTATTTATTAATACTTAATTAAGTTGTTTTAGGTTTATTTTAGCCCAAATAAGGTGATTCCTAAACCTATATTAACTGAAAACTCATGTAAATAACGTGGGAATGACTGCCTTGGGTTTTGAGGACTTTTCTTAAAGATCCGCCTCATTTAACAATTAGATATTTTTTTTCCTCTCACCTGTTTAATTTCCTTTCTTCTTAAAAACACATATGGATTGGTGATATGTATTCCAATTCAAAAGCATAAGCTTGAAGGAATATCGACCACCATCAACCGAGGACCTGACTAATTCCTGGAGCCAATAGTTGGCACACATTCTGATTTAATGATCAACCCAATGGCAGCTAAAAATAGAAAGAAGACTTTGCAGGTATGTTTTTTTGCTGCTCCAATATCATACAGAAAAACGAATATTTTCATTCACACGATTAACAAGAAGAACATTGAATCATAACAGGTGAAATAATCAACAAGCCAAACAAGCCTCAGGATCGGAACAGAGTTCAAAAGCAAAATGCAAAGCTCAAAAAAAAAAATTAGAACAACACTTTTCATTATTAAGAGCATTCAGTCATATATTGTAAGAGACATAAAGCTGTCATGCTGGACAACCTGTTGGAAAAAACAAAAATCAGCAGCTGACTTTGGGTTGGAAGAATATACAAGATGTTAAAAATGCCTGGATTTAAAGGTGAAAACCACTTTTGGAGTTCAAAGCAAATAAAAAATTCATGGTTTGAAAATGAATCAAAGCATGTAGATAAACTAAATCAGATCTATCTGAATAATGCTGATCCCATAAATCATTTGTGAACTGGCACCAGCTCAGTTAAAAGGTAATGAGCCTCATGTGGTAACTACACCTTCACAATGGAAGTGACTGTTTCATTGTGTTTATAGGTTTTCCTGTCTGCCTGTTGTGGATTATTAACTAGCCTACATATATAATGACCTTGTGTGTTGGCTGCAATAAAGCTTTGTGTGTTTAATCATGAGAGTCCATTGGATGAACCCAATTTTTTGTGGGCCTGATTGAGTCAAACCAACCCATTCAGGACAGTAAATCAGCCTTCACCACAGGTTCCCACCCAGCCACCCACTCACTCCTGTGAGGAGTCTCTCTCACCTTGACGGGGTGATGGGAGTCAGGTCCTTCCCCATGGTCTGGATGACACGCCGTCCCCACACCCACAGGCCGGCGCAGATGCCCACACCGCCATAAAAGAGCAGCCAGATTGGAGTGGCAGCATCCTGCATGACGCCTCCCTGGTCATAAATCATCCACAGTGCCACCAGGGGCCCAATGGCATTACTGCAAATATGAGAACATACGCAGAAATGGAAATTCCTCCGCTATGTAAGTACCTTCGATTGAATGCGTCACCCTGTGTGAATGAAACTACTCACCTGACATCGTTGCCTCCATGGGCGAAAGACCCGAAGCAGGCGGTAAGGATCTGCAGGAAGTGGAAAAGCAGAAACACCTCCGACTTGTCTTTCTCCTCATTCTCTTCTTCTGCCAAGTCATCGATCGGCACCGGGGCCTGACCTTCTTCCTCCACCCCCTCCAGCTCTGCGCCCAGCTTTAGCTCCACCCCTCCCTCCTCTGCTTCGATCTCCGCCTCGGCCACGGCGTTGCAGTACGACGAGTAGCTGTCATAGCGTATCCGCTTCTTTGAGTAGGATACGCTGTTGCTCCTGCCGCCAGCCTCACCCACAAGCTTCTCGCTATCGTCACGGGACTCGGAGCGCCTGACCGGCTGGACGGGCATGCCGCATATCGCTGCTGTGTAGCAGGTGTAGCTGTTGTTGCGGCGCAGCAGACGGTAATTGTTGTCAGCTTGTTGAGCACCCGAGCGTTCGCTGTCATCCATGCGGCCCAGGTGGATCTTGTGAAGCAGGTCTTTGTAGAGGCCGGAGTCTTTGTGGACCGTGTGGTACACTTGGCCATCGCTGCGCATGTGGCCATCGAAGGTGAAGCTGCCGTTAGCGACAGGTGATTTGAGGCAGCCGTTGGTCATGGAGTGAGTTCGACCTTAAAGGTGGAAAGAAGGAGGATGGTAGTGAGAACACCTTAAAAACTTGTCAACAGGCAAGTCTGTTAGATTTTTCTTCCTTTCTATCAATTCCTCAATATTTTAATACATGCTAAGACCCATACGTTTAGATTTAAACATTGACCAGGCAAGTCTCCCACAATAAATACATTTCCATCGTAGCGACGACTGTAAGTTTAGGTTTAAATCCTTGTGGAAGTTGGACCTCCATCATCTTTGAAGGCTGGACTCATGATTTTGGTGACTTCCAAAGGCCACTGACTTTGCAATGTGTGAAAACAGTAATATGCTAACAGGTGTTGGTCTATCACATATTATCATTTTAAACTACACAGAGGCTTGTGCTTTAAGTGCGACAAAGTCAAAGGGGTGTGAATAGTTTTGCAAGGAATTTTGTTAATGAATGTTTGTCCTCATTTGTGTCCAAGTTAAGTCATGCAGCTCAAAAAAACGGTTTCCAGAGAAACAAATTCTTACCGTACACCCTGCCGTTTGGCAGGATACTGCCTCCATTTGCAGAGTTGGCGAGCTCTCCACTGGAGTCTCTGGTGCTCCTGTCACTGCTGCCTCCAGTGAGAGGCACCACGGCCTCGTCTGTGCCTTTTGCTCCGGGCAGCTCTTTGAAGACAGGGCTTTCTTCTTCCTCCTCGGGAATCTTATCAAGGCTTTCATCGGATATCCTGGACAGAGCTTGCTCCTTCTTTAAGCGACCTAAAGAAAATCAGGCAACGATCAGAAGCTGAGCAAGACAAAACATTTCACATAGTTCAATGTTTAATTGATTTTTTTTTTTTGTAGAAATGAGGTACTGAGAGTGATAATGTTATGTTTTAAATACGCACAAAGATCAATAAGGGATACCAGACAAACCAGAAAATGTCATATATAAAACATTTCAATATTGAATATTGGATCAGCCTCTCTTCTGTCAGGTGTTGAAATACGGCTTTGATTTGATCCACCTTTTTTCTCCAAACTAAATAATAAACATAGAATATCCCCAAAACAGAACATTAGTATCAGTTTTTAGGTGTTTTTTTTTTTTTTTAACAAGTGCACTGCAAAAACATTTTTTTGGTTATCACAAGAGGAAAAAGGGGAACAGGAATAAATTATAATAAAGAAAAATAAAGCTAAATTATTAAAACAAAAACACCTATACACTTTAGCACTTAATAATAACAACGGAGTAGAACCCTGCTGGAACATTGCCCTAATCACACACATCGATCAGCTGATCCCAACTAAACCCAGTGCTCATACCCCTGATGACGTGCTCATGTACTCCAAGTACACAGACCCTTTCAATCGTTTCATTTTACAGAAACAACCAGCTTAGGCTAACTATGGACTGTAATCCTGAATGGCATCTAGAGGTCATAACATTGTAAGCAACAGGTTAACTCAGCCCCAAACCGGTGCAGAGCTAGAGGATTCAGATAACTGACTTCAGTTAAAACATTTATTTTTTACAAGCTAAGTTGAGTCTTTACATCTCATCCTTTTAAAAGCTAATTCCTAATGTTAAAGAGTAAAACATTTCCTTACATGACCATTTAACCAGGTGGTTCTAATTTATTTAACACTTGGAGAAAATTAGCAGCCAGCATCTCTCCTCTTACTCAGACTTTGTTATATTCCTTCCCCTATTTTAGTTTTTTTTTTTTTTTCCTTTTTCAGAATTTTATTATCGTCTGCCATGCTGTGGGCTGCTTCTCCCATTATGACAAACAATTACATGCTTTGATCTAAAAAGCTTTCTACACTGCGAGCATTGATCCAGCCCTTTTTCATCTGGCCCAGTAGCTATAGACAAAGAAAATATGCTCCTTAGGGGAAATAAGACGCACAATAACAACTTCCACTGACTGCTTTGCTGGTTTCAGTGACTCTAACCACAGAGGAGCTCATCTCTTCTATTTAGCATCATACTTTAACTTTACTGAAGCAGACTGAGAAATCTCCAGATGTTAATCAGATGCTGAAAACCGCTGAAAGCACAGACATAAAAAAAAACATGCAGATACTCACTTGCTATCTTTCTTTTTAGCCAAGGACAGACAAATATCCAGACCAGTGCGGCACAGACCAGCGAGCCGGCTAACGTGATGAGGAAGATGGCCCAAACCGGCAGCATTTCCAATCCGAGCACTGCACGTCATTATTATCATTATTATTATAAAACACAGGTTCAAGAAAAAGTATTCATTTATCTTGCAAGTAGAGCAGCAGCTGTTTTTTCTGGCCTTTTTCACCCTGAATTAAAATATTATCTCAGACAGGAAAAACTGTTCTCTAGTACTCACATGGGGCTCCAGTGTACATGATAGAGAAAGTGTTAATCCCAATGGTGGTGGCATAGAAGAGAGGCAGCGCCCGCAGACCATTTGGGACTGAATCCTCCTAAAAAGCAAGGACAGGATAAGTTTCTCAAACATTACTTGTCATTTTAGTTTCACTCCAACTCTCCATCTTAGAAACCCTAAATATATTTTATATAAACGAAAAAAAAAATAATTTCACCAGATGAAATCCCTTAATCTGAAACTGTGCTGTTTAGTTTTATTCTTGAGATTCCTTAAAATTAGGGCTTGGCGATTGATCGATAGATAAATTTTTGTTTTTGAAGATTTACATTTTGGGAAATATAGATCTTTTAAACTAACCCACTCCTTGGGTGTCCATAGCCCAGAGTGACATCAGTTCATTACTTTCTGGTCTCAGATGCGTACTTATAACTGATAAACTACTGCAGTGTGTCAAACCACTAGCTACAAACATTTAATTTGTTGTATTTTCTTTTATTGCAAAACACTATTATTTTAAAGAAGCAGCCATTCAAAGGAGCCCCTCCCAGTCAAATGCCAGCCAAATGGCAGCCCGCTTCCCTGCAGCTCCCAGCAAAATCCCCTCCAACTTCCAGCCACTGGCCTTCTCCTGGTCATGCTATTTTTGTTTACTCTGAATCCACCCTTTCACTGAATTACAGGGTGTAACCAGGAGATAAAGCTTCTCTTTAGATCTTAATGTCCAAAAATCATGACATAAAGAATATTTTGTACAAAGAAATTATGTTTAGAAAGGAATTGAAGGGGACCAGCCACAGACCAGCCAAGGGCCCATCAAGGAGAGTGGCAAAGTTTTGAATGGCTTTAAATTACAGTCACCTCCCAGAGGGGATGATTGAAAATAGCTAGCTTTTGCAAGCAATATGTCATTTGTCATTTTATTATGAAACTTAAGTGAAAAAATACATAAAAAAAACATTATTTTGATTTGAGAGAAAAAAGAATCAGAGATTAGATGTTTAAGCCATATTGCCCAGCCCTACCTGAAATTATAAAACCAGTTTAGCCGGAAAGAAGTGCTTTGAGAAAGGCAGAGGACATGCAGTAAATACCCTATACGTGAACCAACACGGCCTCCAAAGAAAAGGTTTGCTTGCTCAACTATTGACTCAGATGGAGGCAAACAAATTGTTTCTACAAGTAATAAACTAGGAGAAGGGATTGCTGCAAAGTGCAGAACCTGACTCAACTGCTTTATTGGATTGAATTATAATCAGTTTATATGTTGACATGCTGGTTAATGTGGTTTACAATTTAAATACAGGCGATGGCATCTTCATCAACCAAGCATAAAATGTGATATGTGAAATTTTGGTTTACTCTTTCATTAATGAGATCTATATTTCTAACATTTTTTTAAAGTAACAGTTCTTACCTACTATGTGAAAGATTTATTTACAGGTGAAATGGTACATACAAATCAACATAAATACATATTTGGGTTTCAAAACCCAAGATTAGTACAGTTTCAGTAAAATTATTTCTTTATATGTTATATTTTCAATTATTTTATTTTTTTCTAAACCTTAAGTAAAAAATACAGAACAGACAGTAAATTTGGTTAAAATATATTCAATGAAAAAACAAGAGATATCAGTGGGCATAATCAATAGCAGGGTATGCCTGAAGTTTTTCTAATGAAACACTGCTCATGTTTGGGAGCTTATTTTGTGGTTGCCATGAGCTGGGTGACATTTGGACCACCTTCCATTCACCACTTCTGTACAACAATAAATTGCACTGCACACTTAGTTCTGCTCATAAACAACCTGCAAACATTCAGGTATAAACAACGCTGTATTTGTTTGGTACATCTACATACTGAACCAACAGAGCTGAACCACATATTTTTGGTATGTAGAAGGGTACCATTACACTCCTACAACCCCTGCAGCAACTACCACTGCTTCTACTAATCATCTTTGGCATTGCAGCTTGGTGCATTACAACAAGATTTGTCTGTGTTTAACCCATCCCTCAGGGAGCTGCGATCAGTACAGAATCTAAGGTATTTTTGGGCCAAGGGTCTTGCTCAGGGACGAACAATTGACAATTCTTAGGATTCTAACCAATTCTAACCATTTTGCCCATAATTATTAATGCTGTAATTCCTATGAAGTGCAGGAGCCGTGTTGAAATTAAGTTGTTCCTTGCTAAAACCAACACCTGGTTTAGTAAGGAACAACTTATTCATGCTTTTTAAGACAGAGCTCAATGGTTGCAACTTTGAGCTGAAAACTTTATGCCTACTCATAACTCATGTGACTTATTTTTGCCCAATGCTTGTGTATATTTTGCATTTTTTAGTCTTTCTCATCATTAACTGTATCTACTCTGATGAAGACTAACCTTACTTGCTGAAATAGTGTTCCTAAATTTTATTTGCAAGCCTACAAACTAGCAGGTAATCAGCTCTATAAAATAATAAATTCTAAAATAAATAAATCTAGCTCAGCTCATGTCATTTTTAAGGTATGGCATCTGTGACTACAAGGCGTAGAGAAAGAAGTTTGTCTCATCTATGCAGTGACTCCGGCTGACCTCATAAACGATCATGTGACTCCTTGTCATACAGGTCTGCAATAGTGACCTTAAATCTGCAACACTTTTTGTCCTGCTGGCCAGCCTGTTATCACCAGTTACGTAACATCAGATTTGCATGTGTTGCCAAATCAAAACTGGTTTATCAGTGCCCAAGTTTTCAGTACACGTAAACCAGAACTTGAGTTGCAATGTTTGAACTGGCTCCCCCTGAGAAGGCTGTTGTACATTTATGTAATCCAACAGTCATTTAAAGAAAAGCTAAAACACTGACTTCCTCAATCAAAAAGATTTTATAAGTTAAAATAACCTTTGAGGCAGAAATGACAATAGGCATGAAAAGTACTGTGAACCAAAAGCTCACCTTGTTGAGGATGAAGTACCTGATGAGCAAGAAGAGGAGTCCAGACATGAGTCCAGAGAGCAAGGGTGAGATGAACCAAGAAGCCACTGGTGGAGAAGAAAAGATTATTACTTAAAGAGAGGAGCAGTTGCATGTTTTTGTAATGTCTTCTTTGATGGATTACCAACTAAAACCCAATTGACAGATTTCTGTAGTGATATTTTTACCAATTTTGACAAGCTGCATCCACTGAACACCCTTTGTGCCGATGGCCACCATGGAGAAGCCAATGGTGGCTCCAACGATGCAGTGAGTCCCAGAGATGGGCAGTTTGAGGAAGGAGGCAATGAGCTGCCAGACAGCGGATCCTGTGAGCCAAACAGAAACGAATATGAGAACTTTCAACCGTTTATACACAAATTATTTTCTGAACCACAAACCAATAGTTAAACTAATAGAGGATAGTTTGTGTTCCTGCATGTCTTGAGTTATAAGGTTGTTCAATATGAACAAAATTAAATTCAATTGGATTTTTTTTCAACGATTCTAACTGTAAAAAATTCCATTTCCCACAACTTGAGCTAATTTTTATTATACTTATACTTACTTATATACTTATAATGCTAAAACCGCCCTATCTTTCAGAGGCTAAAACAATGGCGGCAAATACTACACAGGGTGGTGTCTGTTGCTTTCAGTGAGGCATTGAAACCAGTTATGCATCGAGGAGTTTCCAATTCTATTGCCTCATCAAATTAAGATGTTGAAAGCTTTTATAAATATCTAAAAACTATTTTGCAGCAAATGCTTCATATTCAATGCCGACAGACTTTTTTTTACACTTATAAACTTATTATTAAATCAACCCTTTTTAAACGTTTTCTGCTCAAAGTTAAAAAAAAATATTTATTTTTGCTAAATGTCAAAATTAATGAAGAGGATGTTTAGCATCTATCTAACCTCTTAAAACCCTCTTTGCTAATTATATAATAATGATATGTTAATATATATTTCTTTAAATGCACCTGCCATCTAGCAAGAACCCCCCAATACCATGATGCTGCCATTACTGTACTTTACAGCTGGGATGACGTATTTCTGCTTACAAGCCTTACACCCATTTCCCTCCAAATATACAGACTTTCACTTCAGCCAAACTCTCCAACTTCCTGTTGTTAGAAACATATGTCCCCCAAAAAAGGGTGTCCTTTGAGTAAGAGACTCATGTTCATCCCAGGATGTGTAAAGGCTGGACATATCCTCAGTGTTTGAGCTTGAATACAAATAAATAGATGAACATGGTATCTTATGGCATCTTTTTTACCCGAGGATGAACCAGAACCTAGGTGATCCACTGTTTCCTTTCTGATATCTTGGCTGATGACTTTTTATTTTTTCCATAATGCCTCAAAGCAGTAAGTTTAAGTTAGGGCCTTAAAACATCGATATGAGTGCTTTCATTTAACTTAAATGTAATAAATCAAAGCATGATGTGAAAAAGCCATTAGGTGATGATCTGAGGCTTTGCCCAACATGCATGAAAAAGTGATCTGATTGAAATTCATCCCTGCTGTCATACTATCAGGACGAGAATGCCATAATATGGACTATATACCATCTCCTGATTGTCTTAGAGTATAGCAAAGGCTGTCTGTGACACTGATATGTCATTTTTGACTGTATGGGTTTGTGCCAATCAATAAGTCTGCTTGTGTTGGTGTGGGTTTTAGTGATAAGCAGTGTTTAACTAGGGGAGCATTGGCCTAGTGCGTTAGAGAAGCGCTCTTGTGCTCTGAGAAGGTTGCAAGTTCCTCATTAGATCCCCACAGCCTCCACTTTGGGTTCCCGAGCAAAACCCTTAACCCCTGATTGCTCCCCGGGTGTGGCACAATGGCAGCCCACTGCTCCCCAAGGGGATGCTTAAATGTAGAGATAAATTTCTCCAATGTGAGATCAATAAAGTTAAATTATTATTTTATTAATTGGATAGTCAGAAAGGAATTAAAATATATGCAAAAATAAAAAAGCTGAAATAAATAAATTTTTCGTTATTGTAAAATATAATTATTTTAATTTGTATAATCTTAAAAAACTA
>NW_015150574.1:142995-160057 GCF_000732505.1 Cyprinodon variegatus
ATATATATATATATATAAATATATAAAACTGTAACTGGAGCGTGTAACAAAAGTAATTTCCCTCTGGGATTATTAAAGTATTTCTGATTCTGATTCTTTGTGAGAATGTAATAGATTGCTAAAAATATCTTAGTTACAACTTACATGTTAAAGAAAGGTTATAATTATTGAATAGTGAATAAAAATAAGAAAAGCATTTGTAAAAACCCATGTTCTCTACATTGGTTTGCAAAGGAGTTATAGAAACTAATGTTGCCTGCAGAGTGCATTTTTTCCCCTCTGCTTCCTCCTTAAATAATTGGTTTATTAGCAATGCCTGCAATTCTGTGCTAGGAATGCCGGCAGGTATCTGCTGTAGTTTTTGTAAGTCGAGTTCCATACCTCAGCTTGGGAACTACTGTTCATCAACCCAGCAGGGAGACTTTTTGCAAAACACTAAAATATCCATAAAGGCACATCTGCTCCGGGTATAGATTTTAATGTAAAACTAATGTGTTGAAATAAAGAAAGCAACTAAATGACTTTGCATTTATGAGATTATGTTAAATGTAAGCTTATTTTTAAAGCTACTTTTAAATGAAGTACTATAAGACAATACCCAATAATGCTTTATGTTTGATTTGAAGCAGAGATTAGAGACTTTGCACTAATAAAATAAAAATCATATAAATTAGAAAGAAAATGAAATAAAATAAAAAAATAATGGTTATACTCAATAATATATGCTAAAATAAAAGCATTGTACTGACCGACCATAGCGCTGACCTCCCCTGCCATGAGGACGGGCACCGTTTCGTTGTAGAGGTTGACATCTATGATGCCCTTCCGAATGGTCTCACCCACTTTGGCGCCGAGCAGCATCGAGCCCAACGTCTCAAAGATGGATGCCAGGATGCAGGCCTGCTTCAGAGTGACCACACCAGATCCCACCGCTGTTCCGAAGGAGTTGGCCACATCGTTGGCCCCCACGGAGAAAGCCAGAATGAAGGCGATGATGAAGCCAATAATCACCATCCACAGATACGGTTCCAGATCCATCTTGATAGGATGTTATCAGAGCACAAATCCAAGCTGGAGAAAAAGTAAACTAATCTTTAATTATTCTTAAAAAAAGAAAAAGGTGCTCGGCGTCTTCCGTGGAAGACTTGGTAAGCCTGCTTCTTCTTTTTGTCCCCTGGTTTAGAAAGAGTTCGAGGGGAGAAGCACAGCTGCTAACTAAGTGTAAGAAGCTCAGTCCAAAGATTGGAGACTAGAGATGCTGGGAGCAGGAAGCATTCCATAGCTTAGAGTGAGGCAGCCTGTCTGCTTGCTCTTTCACCTGCAAGAGACGAGAGAGGAAACATAGAAACAGATTAGTGTCATAAGCCATGATTACTCAGCTACAATCTGACAACACCTCCATGTGACTTCCTAGGTAAACATAAAACATTCAGGGGGCGATTACTAAGTAATGGATGAAATGAAAAAAAAAAGAGCAGACAAAAGCCAAACAAAGGTAATATTGCTATTTTATTAAATAGGGAGAGCCCTCGAGCAGGAAAAACTGGGGACATAACAGGAAATTACAATCCACAGTCAAAATAAATCAATCCACATCAGGCATGAGTTGGTGCTGTCAGCACACTCTATGAGGAGACAGCAGTGTCTAGAGACAAGACAAATGCTACAACAGTACAGATGATTTGGATGTACGTAGTTCCAATGCGATGTGACAATACTACTCTGTACTTCAGACAAAAGAAAACCCATGGATGGACGGGTGGACAATAGAAAATAATCCTCATGGTGGACAAAACGCAAGTGGCTGGATGGCTACATCCATTTTTGGGAGAGTGTTGGCCTATGGGTTAGTTGCAAGTACCCGGTCTGATCTCCACATCCTGCACTCTGGGCACCTGAGCAAAACCCTTAACCCCACACTGCTCCCCGGGCGCCACACAATGGCAGCCCACTGCCCCCCGAACAGATGGGTTAAATGCAAAGAGTGAATTTCCCCGCTGTGGGACAATAAAGGGATTTAATCACATTACATTACATTTTGGACATCCATCCAATAGACTAATGGATAATGGACAAACTAATGGTTGGACAAAGGAATAAAAGATTCACTGAAGGACAAAAGATAAGTGGACGCATTATTATTTGACAAATTGGTGACGGATGGATGGACAGACAAATGAAAGACAGATTAAAAGTTTAACAGGTGGATTGGCAGATAAAGGATGGATGGATGATAGAAATCTAATGGACTAACTGTTAGATGGATGAAAGATATGAAGGCTGGATGGACAAACATCCAGACATCTGGGCTTGGAAAATATTTCACATTCCAATCTTCTCCCGATGTTTGGGAGCTCAGTGGAAACAATAAGAGCAGCAGGAAAGAAAAAAAAACAGCCTGATCAAAAGATTTTCATTCGCATCATTTAGAAATCCCCAAGACCCAAATATTAATTTATAGTATTTGTTCATAAAGCATCCAGCGCAAGAATACAAGGATGACAAACTCATCTAGGTGATCAAACTTCATTCATAGATTCAATTACAAAATATAAAACATTCTTAATGTCTACATACAGGTTAATCAAGCTGATCTCAATAAAACAGAAACATCAGCGAAGAGGATGTTTATGCATCTCAGACTCCCCGATTATCTTTCCCTTCTTCACCCCCAGTAGTGCTGCAGCAGAGCTCACAGAAGGACGACGTTACACAACAGTTTTCGTAAGGAGCTTCGGAGTTGGAGTTCAAACAGAATCGAAGGCTTTAGTGGTAAAAAAAAAAAAAAAAGTGGTGCATTCATTTAAGACTGCATTGCAGCAGGAGCAGAGATTTAATTTTTTTTTTGTTCTAAAAGCAAAAAAACTAAAGAAAAAAAAAAAACTTTTGCCGGCCAACAAAATGTGCGAGATAGACAGATAAGTGAATTGCTCTGCACAATTTGTGCTGTTCAGGTGGACAGCATGCATCCAAAATATGCTGATATGTGAATTCCTTAGGTAAGCATAAACAGCAGAAGGCATATTTACACATGTACTGTACATAGATAAGACTTTTAAGTATGTCTCATTGTTAAAAATTCCTACTTATAGCTCCAGTGGTGCTATAATGTGCAAATTGTCCCTTTTTTAAGTAGAATGGAACAAATATAAAAACGTCTGAACCTTTTGCATCATCTGGGTCTAAATGGGTTTTAGAATATGTTCTGGTTGAGTTTATCTTCTGGGTGATCAGATCTACTGGAAACAACTAGTAAAGATTTTCCCATGCGGGCTGTTTTTAATCAAAACAAAATCAACATGCTTCAAGCACACAAGGCCACCAAGACCGAAGCCACCAACATTACCACGCCACAAATGACTCCCTTCTTGCTTTGTCTATGCAACTCAGAGTAATTTCAGAGGAGTTAATGGCAGCATATTTTCCTCCATGGTTAAGGCAGTTAGTAATATCTCTACCCAGCTTGAAGGCTCAAATAGTACATTCTCTCGGCATGGAACGACTGCATGCTCCTTGTCGCATGGGGGGCGAAACGCTTCTTTCTAAATAACCCCCAGCCAGTTATGACGGCCTCCTCCCGACTGAGCTGTCCATCTGGAACAGTTGAGGTCATTCGCAGCTCTCCTCTATCCTTTGTTGAACCAAAACAGGCGCAGAGTGCATCTCTAAATCACATCTGCAGTGGAGCTCCCCACAAAACTGGGATCATCGAGCAGGGAGATTTATTTTTGAAAAAAGTAGGTCACATTTGTTATGAACTTTTTTAAAAATGACACGACAGTTACTAATATAAAGATGACTAATCGACTTATCAGTCTGATCTAAAATTGCTGTACACAGAATTTCGATTAAAAATAATTTTCATAAAAAAAAACCTTCAGAAAGTAAAAAGTTCATGAATATATATTAGAAATGTAAAATCTAAATATATTTATGGACATCAGAGTTTCAATACTGAAAGGCCACATTGATTATGTCCAGAGGGATTTAATAGAGAGCTACATCTCAAATTAGAATCCAATCAAAAGTTAACATTAATATCTCAATTTAAAAATTTATTCACTGCATAAATGTATTCCAAAATATAATTCAAGTGTTTATTTCCACCCATTTAGATGCTGCATGTGGAATGATGCTGGAGTCAGAGCTTCAAGAGGCACCATACAGATGCATCTAGAACTAGAGCCATTAAAGTTCTACATCTCAAGCAACTGCTTAACCGATTTAGGTAGAAATCAAGTTTCCAGGGTGTGGTAGAAATGGAAGGGCACAGAGTCAATGTTGCCTTCAAATGTGAAGCGCTCACCTTCAGTGATGACGTCATGTCATCTGCTGGCATTGTTCAATGTTTTTTTTAAATCAGGTCCAGAAAGTCAGTGTGCACTAATCAAATATTGCATCCAAGCAGGACGTTGAGTATCATGCAGCTCTGCAGTGTAAAATCCTTTCTAGGATTTCATAACCGTCTAAAGCTCCCAATTCATTCTTGAGGGTTTTATTTCTCTAAGTGAACCCTAATATAAAGAAACTCCTTAATTAAAGGTGGAGCAATAAATACACATTTAATTTGTAAGCATCTGAATTTACAATTTCTTCATTCAAACTGTTCAGATTTCAAAACATGTGCTGCCCTGTTTAAAGTGGACTTTTTTGTCACTGTTTCAAAATCGATGTGTTGAAGGGAAAGAGGTTTTGACAGACTGATGATATGCCTTGTAAATGTTTAATCCCACGAGCTGAGGACTGCGCCACACAGGCTAGAATCAAACATGGATGACATTCACACACTCCACGCCACAGATTGCGGTGAAAGGTTCAAACAGAGCAGGCAGAGCACCAGCTCAACCGTCTCCCCGACACACTTGCAGGGGGAAATGTGTAAGAGTCTGACAGAGAGAGGTTAGTAAAAGTGGGGTGTGGCTGTAAACACTGGCCCAGTTATAGCTCCAGTTTATTTTCTAAACAGTGAAACTCAAAATGAGTGTTGCACTCAACACCTTCTGGAAACCATGAAAGCCAGCCTGTATTCCAGCAGTCCCAGTTGGTATAAAAACTGTATAATTTTTCATTGTGATCATTGTTAAACATGGTGAAAAAAACAACATAATCTCTATATACTATCTGTACATCAAACATCTCTAAGTGGCACTTTTATTAAAAACTTTATTTACATTTATGCAAATTACAACCATCCATTTTTTATCACTCTTATCCCAGCTGGGGTCATGAGGGGTGATGGTGCCTAACTCCATCTGTCAATGGGTGAGAGGAGGGCTACACCCTGGGCAGGTCACCAGTCACATCTAAAGAGAATTTCGAGAAGCCAACAAGCCCAACAGTCATGATTTTGGACTGTGGGAGGAAACCGGAGTACCCGGAGAGAACCCACGCATGCACAGGGAGAACGTGCAAACTCCATGCAAAAAGATCCCAGGACGGGAATCGATCGCGGAACCTTGTTGCAGCAAGGCAGCAGTGCTACCCACTGTTCTACTGTGCAGCCACATTTCATTCAAATTGAAAAAACAGATTATGTGATGGCTAAAAAAAATGAAATAAATGAAAATAAACCTTCTTAGTAATAGTAAATTTTTGTTTTGCATTTATAAAACTTTATACCATCCCAAAAATGTGATGAGCCTAGCTTGTCATGAGTTTCTTTCATTGTTTCTAGTTATTTGTAGCATTTAGCACTGGATAAATCTGATTCACAGTTATCAGCGATATCTCACATGCTTACACTATTGCTATTTAAGTCAATTTTAAACTATAATAATAGCATTTAGTAACAGTAAGGGTAACCTTGTGTCAAGGATGATTTCTTGTAGAATTTGTGCATTAATTAACACTCAAGAATCCAGCTTGTTCCTTCTTCAACCGTTTAGACAGACCCAGAACAGTTCCGTCAATCATGCTGCATTATTATGGCTGCACTAAAATAGACATGGCAGAGCAGGAGGACATACAAGCAGCTGCTACCATCAGATCTGCGCTTCAACCTCAGTTAAATTACCCCTCTGGGATTAATAAAGGTTTGTGAATGAGTGTTGAAGTCACCTACCCTATTTAAAATATTCTAATAGTTAGACAGCACCTGAAGAAGATGACAGCTATTCTGACTGGCTGATCCTGAACTAGCAATGAAGAGGACAGATGCTTAGTAGACCAATAAATTGATGTTGATATTTATTCAGTGGAAAGAATATCAGCAAATACACTGCAGGAGAGTAAATGAAACGAGTACAGAAACACAGGATAATATGGAAAAATTACTCTCAAAGCAAAGCCTCATTACCTATACTATGAAACAATTCGTTTATAGAAAAGTTACTGAATCAATTTAGAATTAGCCTATTTTCATTTAGCATTTTAATTTAATAAGCGGAAAATGGAAATCATGATGTGTGCGTCCCATATAGATTCTACCATAGGTTGCAATGATTTTCTGGTGCACTAGTAATAATCACATAAACGATGGTAATTTTGCGGAAGGTAATATTGTGAATATAAATTGAAAACTGGAAACAGGTGTAATTTGGCTGTTAGGAGTAAGAGGTAAAGAAGAAAGGCGACACCTCTTCTGCTTAACTGAACATTCTGAAGGTCAAATGCAAACCGGCTTCTTTTGCCTGCATAATTTTAGCCATGTGACCCTTTTTAGTGATAGCAACCAATACATATTGGAACCATTAAAATATGGAGAAAAAAAAAAGACATCCCTTAATGCATCATGTTACCTACAAGTCTGGTTCAAAAATGCTTCAGAAACAATAACTGCTATTTCGGTAACTTGCAGAAAAGGAAAAAAAATTTGATTTCATGAAACAATGAAACACACCTTATTGCAAAATAATGCATTAAAGGGGTCATAGAATGCAAAACCGAGTTTCCATTGTCATAGATGAATAACGATAGTTCAGTGGGTGAAATGGACATACAGAGAAGTTCAAACCCCATCAACACCTCGTTTCTCTGCAAATCTCGCAATTCTAAACTTCCACCATAAAACGGTTGAATCCAAACGAAGCACCGAGTTGACGTAAACTCGGGGATGTTGCCTTATTTGGTTCTGGCCTGTACTTTTGCCACGCAACGAAATTTACATACAGACCAGCCCACTGTGTTAGCTGTTTAGCCAACAGTTGGGATTACTTGTACAAGAATTACAAAGCAGGCAGTTTCTCTATTGAAAATGAGTTGCTACCGTGCCGCTGAATGGACTGGACCGGGCACTCAAAACGAGCCGCCAGCTCCGGGGCTGGTCCAGGATCCCCGGTGGACGGGGGCAGGGAGCCAGCTGGGGACAGAGCGACCGAACACGGTTGAAAAAGGATTGACCTGTTTTCAAAAAACTCTTTAAAAATCCCTTTCTGCTAACAATCCAGCAATCTTCCCCTTTCTTGTGATTTTTTTTGTCTTCAGTAAAATACCTCCAGAATTTTTGAGTCAGATGCCAGGGCTGTCAATAGTCACTGCTGCCACCCTCTGGTCAAGTGGGGAACTGCTTGTCTGACAGAGACTGATTCTCCTAAAAATTAGAAAAGTATCCTTGGACTGCTGAAAACTAGAGAATGTTTAGATAATTTCAAATATGTAGATTTCTTATTGACCATTGTAGCCACAATTTGTCCATTTCAGTATTTACAAAATAACTTTGTGGCAATTATAACTAACACATTTATCATCATAAAAGTGGTTTGAGCAACAACCACAACCTATTTGTGGTCCTTTCTGCTAGAGTGTCAATGTGTCCTCGAACAAACCCCACCTCACTTTGTTTTGCAAGACCTTTAGGCAGATACCATTTTTAAGCTTTCCAAAGAAAGCTCATCTAATAAAAAAAAAAAAAAAACTTGAGTGACACATACTGTGAAGTACCCTGCTAGTCGACTTATTTCTGGCAGACCCAATTTCTTTCGGCAAGCGTCAGGTGGCAAACAGTTCACATAATGAGAGTGATGACGCATGCAGAAGCACAACACTGGCAGGACTAAATTGGGGCCGGTGTTGGTGGAAACTGTTTAAGAATGAAGCAAAGGTCAAAGTTAGAGATTTAGGAGCATTGCTGGCTTCACAGACACGCCTCACAGCATGTAGGAGTCCCTGACAAGCCTGTCACGGAAAACAGGGCACTTATCTCAACAATCTCTCCTAATAGCATTGAAACAAAGTTGAGACAAAGATTAAAGCCATAGCAAAATTATTTAACATAAAATTAAATAATGAGACTAATGTTTATTATTGCTTTTATTTTGCAGAATTGTCTTTTCAAGTTGGTTTTAAATTATCATCTTCATAAAACTACTAGAACATCTAACTTTTTCTAAGAAATCGTCTGATAAAAGGCTCAGACTACTTTTAACTCGACTTAGAAGCTCAAAGATCTAATCTATGGACACAACATAGCACTCCCTGAAAATACATGCTGATAACACTCTTCATTACAGAAGTCACTATCAAGTGAAGAAGGCTTAAAAGTTAGCAGTTATCAGAATCACTGAGTCGTCTACAACAAATGTCAAACAAGCAAAGAAATGTAATGGGATACCGTTTTTGGACAAAATAAATATGTGTCATACTAAATATATTTTATTTTAGTGCAAGATAGAGAGACAGACTTTACCAGACAACAGGAAGGCTGAACATGTAGTAAAAAAGTTTTCAGAAAACAGATAAAGTAGCGTCTTCCTCTATAAGATGCAAACATACAAGCAATTTTGTCTGTTCTTTACAGAGCTGGTAACTAATATAACATTTTAAAGACATTTTAATTTTTTTAGTCGTTAACAACTTTGTATTTATTTCAATATAATAGAAACCCTGTGTTTAACATACTGTCATGATAAAACCTCTATAGGCAATTAAAAATTTGGTCAAATCAATATTCTATTGAAAAATCTATTGTTTTTTTTAAAACATACCAAAACACGATTCTCAGCTCAATGTTTGAAGACTGCATCTAAGTATTTCATTAGGTTCACGTGTCCACGTGAAGGACATTCTGTCTGGTCAATTGAGTTACCAAACATTCCCCATAAAAACAAAAACACATCTCAGTTAGAATCCCAGCTGCAATCACTCGTCCGCCCCACAGCGTCTGTGGCAGCAATTAAAAGAAACCTGTCTGCAAACTACTTGGAGCAATTATTGTCCGAAGCATTTTCCGGCTCTGCTGTACGATGCTCATTAATCTGCCTGGGATGCCACTGCACCACAGCTGGTGCAAAACACTGTCACGAGCTGGAGTCTGCATTGACACACCGCTACGCTTTCCACATGCTGATTCAACCAAGCTCCTCTCAGAATCTCAGACAGCCGACTCATCTTTTAGCACAACTACAATGAACACACGCACGATGATTCACAACAGCATGCATGCTGGAGCATTAAAAAAAACAATTTATACCTCCAAGGACACAGGCCGGCTTCAACTAGCAGATGCCGTAAGAAGTTAAAGACAAGGACAAGGACCAGAAATCATGAGCGAGGTCTCTGAGGATCTTAATACAGTCCACTCACCTTCGTCTCCCCTCATTTGAATAAAAGATGGAGGTGCGTTGGAGATGAATGAACGCTTCTAGACAAAATGACAGAGAAAGGCAGTGAAAGAAAGAAAGGGGCTGATGACAGGAGCCACGAAGAAGTATGAGGCTAAATGAAAAATCAGCAGGTTGTGCTGGTGTTGCAGGACAGAGGAGGAGAGCAAGAGCTAACAAACTGAAGGGGGGGTGCAGCGTAGCCAGCTGAGACTGCCTCTTAAAGGAGCGTATCTGTGCTCGAAACACAGTGGGCTGTGGGGAATAGACGTCTGAGAAGCCAAGGTGTTGTGTTGTGTTTGTTTATGTAAAAGATCGCGGACAGATAAAGAGCTGGAGGAAAACCTTTGGGGTAGAAAAGTGAGCAGATTGATGAATGAGAACTTTCATTTAGTTTGGCCACAACAAAACAGCCAGCAGATTAAACTAAAGGCCTTGTTGGCACGCAAGAGCTGGAGTGTATTATTAGAGAGCAGCAGTTTAACAGCAAGTGAAAGGAATGGTTTGAGACTTAAATCTTCATCAAATTTCTTTCTGGAAAAAAACTCAGAAAGAACCCATTTGACTTTGCTGCCACTAAAAGGTTTTCTCACCACAACCATGACTCTATCTCAACTGTAATATTTGGTTACAATCCTCCATTTACTTTCTCTGCCTTTTCTCTTGTTGCCACAATTGTCCCTTTCAACGACACGGTGAACAGTGTGTCTTTATGTCGCTGGGCTCTGGCGGGCAGGAATGGGAACACTCACTGACACAATGGAAAGAGAAGAGCAGACCAGACTCGCTGTAGGCGACGGAACACAAAGCAGGGCTAGACTTCATTGCTCGACTACAAACATTCCCAACACAGCAGAGAATGCTTCACAGACAAAAGGAATGCACAATAATGGATAAAATGTTATCAATTTAATAAAATATATCATGATAGCATTACTTACTGTTAGTATAACAGTTTATATGTTGACCAACACAAAAATTGTTTTACAAATTGCAAAATGCGGGGGTATGAAGTGTCGACTGCTAGTCCACTGACTGGACCTGACCTCAGCAGAGAGCCATGAGCCGCCCGTCCTCTGCGGGAGGAGGGGCAGCAGCAGGCGAGGGGAAGCACGGGGTAGCCTGTGTCCAGGCTACTGTCACCCGGTCAGGTTCGGTCGCTCTGTCCCTCGCTGGCTCCATGCCCCCGTCCGACCAGCCCCGGAGCCGGCAGCTCAGTTCAAGTGCCCGGTGTTTCCACCACGTGCTGCACTGTAGTCTACCAACATCCCAGATGATTTTTAAATTCCCCCCGGACATTGTTTTAGGTAAGAAAAGTAGGACATGTCTGGGAAAAAGAGGCCATCTGGTCACCCTACCATATCAACAATTTGATGTTTCAGTGACTGATTGCTTGTTGCTATGATGCGTCTTTGCTCACCATCTTCGCTCGTTGTAAACCAACCAATCAGGGGACAGCTCATCTAAATATTCATGAGCATACCATAAAAGGAAGAAAAACCTGTCATTTCATTCTAGGGCTTTTAAACAGGCTTGCATTAGGGCTCATAGAACAGCTAATATGCCATTTTCACCCCTACCAATGTTACACACCCTATTCAGAGACCTTAAGGACCAGCACCAAATACTTATATAATCATTCTATGACCCCTGCAACATTTACTGTTCGACTTCTGAAATTCAAAAACCTGATGCGGAGAACCCAGCAGCATCTGGCCAAACCTCTTACTTGCAGAATAATTGTGTTCATTTTTACGGCCACTAAATACCACTAAATGGTAAACAAACAGAAAAATCCCATATCAGCATAAGCCCTTTGCAATTGGAAAGCAGGATCTGGAAAATGTATAAATACAAGACTCCCACATACTCAACTCTGCTCCATCTCAAAAATGTATTTTCATAGAAATGACAAAAAACAGGTTGAGTTAATAGAGAAGGCATTTAATGACTTAGTAAAATGATGAAAACTACTTGTACTGAAGGAAAACATAAAAACAAACTGTCTTCACTCCTACCACAATATTATAACCTCTTAAGTCTAGGTGTAATTCCAACATATTTTTATGAAAATGAGACTAAAAAGGGTGACATATTTAAGAAAGATAAAAAAAACAATATATAAGCCAATGTCTTCAACTGAGGTCCAAACACCACAGTGATTTTTCTAAATAAAAAAACAAAGCCCAATAAAAAAGAAGCAAAAAAAACCAACAACAACCAAAAACTATAAAAGCAAGTGTAAGGTAAAGCAATATGATAGTACAACTTATCCAGTTACCTTAATCCTTACATCCTATCCATGAACAGTAAAAACACCAGATTACCGACCTTGATGTCTTTCACTCATGAGTTCAATTCCCGTGGCTTTGTCCTCTAAAGTATTTTACTTCTCATGTCCTTTTCTGCAAACCCCCCCATATGGCCTTGCCTGCAAAAAGCCAATCTGCATCAGCTGCACCTGCCTCCACCAACTCTCAGCTTCACAGCAGGGAGGTGCTGTCTCTCAGAACCCAAACACACAAACACACACTGAATAATGCTAAGATCAGTTAACTTGGATGACTTGGGTGAATCTTAAGAATGACAGTAACGGAGCATGTAGCTTCTAAACATCATCTTCAAAGATTACCCCTGCACTCGCATTTCCATAAAGGCTAATTTCTCTCTCCTATCTGCACTGAAGAAGCAATCCAAACAGTAAAAAAGGAAGCATCTATAGTGCACAGACTTATTTTGTTTTTTTTACATAAAGCTTGATAAAAGCCAAAATCTATTTCCTGAGAGCTTTTGCTACTTTATTCAAACATCCATTTTTCAGTCTTTGTGTCAAGACAAAACCTGCAGGGAGAACAAATTGAAAGTGCATTGAAACTGGTTTTGTTCCTTGAATGACAGCTAAGCACTGTAATCTGTAGGTGGCCCATGAACCCTCAAGGTTAGTTTTTTTATTCTTTTTTTGTTATTGACAATAACTACAAGAATCCTTAGCTTGAGTTTTCAATGCAATGCTAACAGTCTTCGTGTCTCAGGAAACAAACTCACACTGAATTTCACTGGAGTAATGTTTCACAAAGCATCAACCTAGAAATACTGAGTTTTGCAAATCAAGTATAGGTTGGAATAAGTGATTTATCTCCACCTAATGCATTTTTCCTAAAGCTTTTACTGCAGTAGCGATACACCTACCATGAGGGAAGTATACACTTACAGTGAGAGTTAATCATATCAAACGTCTTCTGCCAGGAGCTTAGATATGGTTGCTGCCTGAGATGGACTTTATCTAGGATGAGTTGAAGTTGACCCACCATGTTTACACCCCAGAGAGATAGACAAGGACAAAAGTTGTGCTTTGATCACATTAATGCATTGAAATCATTCACATCCCTGTCACTCATTTGTTCTACAATGCTGGATTTTCTTCTGTGCTGTTTTCTTGTGACATTTCATCCATATATAGACACGCCGGATGTCTAGCTGGGTGCAGCAAAGAATGAAAAAGTGCAGCATTGGATTTCTTTATTTCTTTACGCTTCATACAGCTGGAGAAAAGTCCCTACACTCCTGCACTTTTCCTGAGATTCAATAGTGATTTAGGCGCAAGGAGCTGAGGGACACATTTGAGCAGCTTTGAAAGTAGGGCTGGTATGATTGATCCACACAGTTCTGGACTATGAGTATGATTAACAGTCTGCATAAAACATTAAGCAATGATACATGATGGGACTCGATCAAAATCCAGTAAATTACAGTATCTGCAAATCATTAGCCACAGTTAATGGCGTTTCAATCAAAAATCAAATATCGACAACATTTGTCATACCCCCAGTGGACTAATGCCCCGGATGTGGTTTGTGTATAAGATTTAAAGCTGCACAAGAGACACTGATTTAAAAAGCTCTCTCTGGGGTCTATAGTGTGTTAAAAAAAATTCAATTATTAATTTTATAGATTTTTTAAAAGTATAAATAAATAAATAATCAAAACTGACGCATTAAAGTCCCTGCCTTAGGAAATGGAGGAAAATATCCAGCCCCTCAATGGTACAACTAATTTTATCGCTCAGATGAACATAAAAAACTTCAAATCAAAGTGACGAAGAAAGCTGGTGAACTGTTTTTAGGCCATGAGACAAGGGCAGAATCCAGTAAACATTTTGCAAACCAATGTTGTGTAGTAATGAAAACCATCATAGCAACAAACTCTAGTATTGGAAACATTACTGTGCACTTATAAAAGTATTAATCTTTTCAGCAATGAAACTGAGAAATGTTGATCAGTTTTTAAAAATAATTGGAATCTACAAAAAAAATAAATAAATAAAATCCAAATTAGAAATCTGATTGGTGCTTCTATTTGATGTGTGCATTTTTATTGGTGTAGCTATGGTAACCAAAAGGACCATTGCTGTTATGTCACTTTAGAACAAGTACAGGAAGATGTAAAAAAGCTGATCTGCCAAAAAAAGAAAAAAAGTCTCTGCCTTAATTAGTGCGTAATTTCTACCTAATCACTTCCATTTCCTTAAAAGTATTTAGAGAACTTACCTTTCCTCCTCCCTGCTGTGTGAGGATGCTTCACACAGAGCGTGAGGAAGCAGTTTGTATTTGTATGACTCCAAGGAAACCTCACCTCAATATCTGACCTTTTCATGTTAAAAATCTATTAGTGTTGACCCTTGTTTAAAACCTGCCAGAAAATCAAGAGTTTCAAAATGTTTTTTTTTATCTGTGTTCACTGTTAAAACCCAATAGCCCAAAATAGTGCTTGATACAAAGCATGATTTTAAACATTTTAGTATTTATGTCATTGTTAAATGGCGCCAACATTAGCCTGCATTGCCATCACCACTCCCATCTCTTCCTCCCTTTCCAACAAAGCAAGCAATTTTATCAATACCGGTAAGTTTCACCGTCAGGCCAGTGTTGCTGCCTAAGGCCAGTTGCAGCTAACTGCTTAAGTTAGCAACGCTACATTTACATCAACACATACACATTAGTCAATTTCACAGTGCCTACCCTCAGAAAAAACAGAAAGTATAAAAAAGGGTGTTGATTAGCTCTATTTTGTGTCCTAACAATGATTTAACTTAAATTTAAAGACCATTTCAACAAGATTGTATACATGTTAAAAAATACCAACTTAAAACTCCTTTAAATCAGCCGATTTTACTTATATGCATTGACCTTTTCTAAAAGTATTATCTCTAAACAAACATGCCAGATAGGGAAGTTGATTACTGCCTAATGTGCTGTGCTGTTTCTCTAAGCATTTAAAGTTATACGCAGTCTAAGACTTGAAATTTTTCACTCAGAGGTCAGTTTCTAGAGTTGCTGTTGAGCTGGAAATGAGAAAAAATTAATAAATTTTTTTGTAAAGTTATAGAATGCTCTATGTGGTAGGACAAGTTGTTTGAGTGCTAAATTCTTCTATATTTGACGGATTATAGCTGCATTCTAGCGTGTGCTACTATGCAGAATTTGTGCAAACATCCAAATTAATTTGGGAAATTTAATCCTATTCAGTTACTGAACATCTAAAATTAATGACATTTAAAATAAAGTAAATCAATAATACTAAATGATACAAACATTCTTTTTAATAAAGGCATTTTAAGAGTCTACTATGCTTTATGAAGGTTGGGGGGGTCACTTTATACAAGAATTTTATACTTTTGAGTGCAAAAATTGGGCTATTGGCAAAAACAGAAAATATATATATTTTTAAGGGGGAAAATTGCTTAAAACAAAAGCTAATATACTTTATACTGCTTGCTGGCCCATGTGGGAAAAGGTTGGAATAATGTCGACAGAATAAAGATCACAGCAATATTTACTATTACTTTAGATAATTTATTCTCTTTTTTGTTTTTGCAAATCTTTGCCTGTTGAGGGAACGGACAGCGCTTTTAGTTGCGATTAAAATGAGAGACTGTTTGGCACATCATCTCCATATATTTCCTCTAGCTAAGGTACTTTTTGGCGTTCTTTTCAAATAGATCAACCAAAGAAATTATTTTATAAAAGGGCACAATCCCAAACCAGTCCATTCCTCTTTACGCCGCAAATGATTCAAGCCCTAAAGAACAATTGACCGAGCTTGGCTTAGCAGTTGGCTCTCAGAGTTGTGTAATGCTATAGCTGAGATACCCTGGAGGTCAGCTCTCTCTGGTTTCAGTAGACACAGGTTTGACTCCATCAACCTGAAATGGTAAAGTGACAGCAGCAGCAGCCCCTCCCTGTTTGGTGCTCTGAGTGGCTGTTTTAAGCAACTGAGACAGACACGCTGCACTGTTCTTACCATTTGTACCCATGGTTGTTTCCAAGAAATCTAAAAAGAGAAGAGCAGCTAAGAACAAAACAATATGAATAGAATAGATCCCAAACAGCAGACTTTGTATCTTTTCAGACTTGGCTAAGTACACATTAAAAGGTAATACCAACCACAAAAAGAACTGAGTGCTTATAATGAAGCTTTTAGGCTAGCAGACATGATTAGTCACCTCTTAGAATAAACTAATGCTGCAACAAATTTTCTAATAAAGGAATCAAAATGTGTCATTGAAGCAAATATAGAGCTGGTGATCCGACTGTAAGAGCTGCTATTGTTGGCTTTTTTTCCACATCATATGACCGACACAATAAGAATCAGGACCTACCAATAACCAGGACGTTTTGAGGTTACAATCACACCTTCTTCTTTTTCCGCCATCTGTGCCTATGTTGCTGAAGGTAGGAGTCATCTTACCCTTGACCCTCTCTTTCCCAGCTTTCCACTGCTTGCTCCCCCACTCACCCCTCCTACAATCTGCCCTAGCCGGACAGTTCCAGTTCTTTTCCAAAAAA
This sequence comes from Cyprinodon variegatus, assembly GCF_000732505.1. NCBI lineage: Eukaryota > Metazoa > Chordata > Actinopteri > Cyprinodontiformes > Cyprinodontidae > Cyprinodon > Cyprinodon variegatus. Next base: position 159,377 of record NW_015150574.1, read on the forward strand.
CTGCTCTGATAGTCCACTGCACAGCAAGTCTCCTTCACATCTGTCCTCTCTCTCTCTCTTTTTTTTTTACTTTTTCACCTTCTATTCTCTTCTTAAACACAATATATGGAGCTGAGATTTAAAAAAAAAAAGAAAAAAGAAAGAAAAACCAAACAGGATCTTCAACCGTTCCACCTCTGTTTCAGCTGCTAGGACTGGTAATCTAGTGTTGGCGTGCTCTGGGGTTTAAACTGTGTTACTGGGGCAAAGTGGGTGCAGGTATTAGCGAGTACAGAGAAAAACTAGCGCAAACAGGTTGAGAGATTGTATGGCAAAGGTACAAACGTTACAACGGTGAGGAAAAATCACACATCAACTGTATGTTGGCCTTCCTTCGACACTTCTACCAAACACTTTTACACAATGATTCACAAATCATGCAACAATTGGAATTCAACTTTATATTCCAGTTCAGTTTAAATCATAATACAATGCATCTGAATTCAGTTTCAGAAGCTTATCCCAGACCATCTGACTAAGTCTTTCACTTTGAAGCAATCCCTCATATTCTTAGTAAACATGCTTTTAGAGCGAAAAGCTCATGACATCCAAATGTAACCCAGTTTTCTGACTTTTTTAAAGTATCAACAAAACAGACCTAGTGGTAACCTGAACTAATGAGTATACATATACACACACACA
>NW_015150574.1:160454-213818 GCF_000732505.1 Cyprinodon variegatus
AAACTCATCCATAGGGATGTAAAGGACCAATTAACAGGTATCCCAAAAGCTGATGATCATAATTTATTGCAAAACCTACAACTTTCTTTGCACTATATAGTTCATGCTGTAGCTATTTTTTTTCCTGTCTGCTACTAACCACATGTTCAAGCACAAACTGAACAGCATACCCCCATGATCAAAAAGAGCAGAAATACTGATAAATGCATCTATAAACCTGCACCATAGTCTGTTCTTTGCAAGTAAAAAGAGCTTATCTTGAGGACAGAACTTTAAATATGTGTCACTTCTAATATTTCAATTCTAAAAACAAAGACATTGTTTCACATGTTTGTTTTGAATGTAGCCTTTAGTCTTTAGTAGTATGAGCTGTCTGGGAAAAAGCTGCAGGGTGCTCATATCCTGCCGGTAGATCAGTGTGTGGTGAAAGGTTAAACACGGACAACAAAAATGAAAACTGAAGCCTGTTAACTGTTGCATGTGCTTTCGGCCTATTTAAACTGTCCAAATTGAGTATACAGCAGAAACTTTGGTTACATTAACTGTCCTTAACAGTAATGATATTACACAAGAACCTGGATCCCTATTTCCACCCCATTTGACTATAAATGATGAGTAGAAAAGTGAAGAGGCAAAGCGGCACACTGAGAACGTGATCGGACCCCTCTAAGCTGATCTAGTGGCCTGTGCCCTCCTGCTCTTAATCCGAGCTTCCAGCACATGACCCAGCTAACAGCATTACAGAGCGCTTTGATTAGACCTGCTGCTGAGCGCATGTAGTGCAAGACACAGCAGAGGCGGGGGAAGGGGCCATGGGGGTCCTGTGTACTTCCATGACATTAAAGGAATGCCAGGCGTTCAGAGTCATATATGTGTGAACCAGCAGGGCTTTGACAGCATTTGAAACTTCAACTTACACCACGGAAGCAAAACAAGGAGGCGGGTTGGATTAGGCTTGCGAGTCAGCGAGTCATTAGATTACCCTAGCATGGTTTCCTGGATCTCAGGAATGGACTGCTATTGCTGGATGCTGCAGGTCAAGTTGCAGAAGTAACACATTCACATGATAATCTGAATTTGTTGGATTTGTATGACCACAAATCAATCAAAGTTAATCAATTTTTTACACTGCTCTCTGACAGTTAACAGCTTGACTGAATATTTTTAATGATATCTGAAATACATTTCATCAAAGTCAAAATAATACAAACGATGACCAGTAACAATAGGAATATGGAGAGCTGAAATAAATTTCTAGACATCCAGAATGTTTATTCTAGATGTGAAGAATGTCATTTTGTTTGAAATGGTCATTTCGACAAGGATTTTTTTTTTTCTGATATCAGAAATTATTAAGCAAAAGTAATACATTATGGGTTTATTTGTTGAATTGTAGTAAATCAACGTATCTATTTAGGCAAACTCGTCTGGTAACAGGTGAAGATAAAGAGTAAAATTATGTTTTAATAGATAGAACCTGGTCATCAGCTCATTGGGTTCCTCCTCAGTTTGATTCTGTCTTCCATCACACAGTAAATACTAAGTGGAGGTTTGCAGCCGCTTCGGACGTGATCATCTCAATAAATGGTCATCATCAGTTCCAAAGAATGGCGTCAGATTGTGCCCATAGGCTCAGAGAGTTATCACTGAATCCTAATCCTAATCCTAATCCTAAAGTAATCATCATGTTGAAATACTGAATAAATTATCTCCCCTAAATTGTGCAAAAGATATGCAGGTGACACACCTTAATCAATTAACTCCAGTTGAATTTGGAGTAATGGGACAAAAAAAGGCAAGGCAAGGCAAATTTATTTGTATAGCACAATTCAGTACAAAGAGAATGCAAAGTGCTTTACATGATTAAAATATAGAAAAATAAAACAGAATCAAAGCAAATAGGAAAAAAATTATAATAAATAATAAATAAATAAAATAAAATAACAAATGCAGAAACAAAAAATAATATTAAAAACAGTTGGACTAAAGAAAATAAAAAAGTTGAACTAATGATGTTTTAGTTGAACTGTTTAACTAGAACAGTCTAAGGTAATCCTGAACACTTTAGGTATCCCTGTCTTGTACAAAAACACTCCTTTAATTTTAAGGTATGGAAATTACCAAATATACAATGTTTTTGTCTTTCATGAAATGTAATTGGACACTGCAAATATTATTAATATAGATATTGAGTTTTGACTGATAAATCTATAATGGCTTAAGATTGTGGTATGATTTTTCTAGTGTATATCCTACATTTGTTTAAATGATTCAATGACTATGAATCAAAGTCAAAACAGCCGAAACAAACCTGAAAAAAACCCTTTTCAATATTGGAAAACATAAAGCATCATCCACAGTCTTTTTGAGACCCTTATCTTTTGTCCTGTTATTAGTTAATACTTTGAATAAAATTGTGTATCTATGTTTAACTTGAGGAAAATGGTATCCTTGTTAACTTTACTTGTGTACTTATTTGTACTTGTAGTACAAACCCAGGGCCATGAGAGCGCAAAGAGCAGGCATTAAATGCTGTAATTTGATCTGTCTAGATTATGTAACAACAAACCGCAAAATATGCATCTATAGTCATAAACACTACTCGGGTGAGGTGATCTTTTTCAGGTGGAACTTCCCAGGCATCCCGCCCGCAAGCAGCTAACTATAAGTTGTTGCCTTAAAATAAAAACACTTAGGAGAACAACTGCAGGATAGCTTCTCAAAAGCAAAGTCACAAAAGCCAACAATAAATAGCATTTTAGGGAAATTAATTGTATATCTGCTATGTTTCTATTCAATATTTGGTGTTTCCTGAGTATTGGCTCCGATCAGAAAAGGCAGACGAGACTTTGAAAAAAAGCAAAACAAATTCTTTCTTTTATAACATTTTAGATAACCCAACCCTTAATACTGTTCTACATTAAAACTAAGGATCAACATTGAAATGCTACAACAACATTTTTATCCTTTTACAACCCTCCATAAAGCACCTGCTATAAATCACAATTGACCAGGACATTTTATAAAATGAGGAAACTCACTGGCAGAAATAAAAATGAAGCCAATAGGTGTTTATGGTTCTCTGTTACATATTTGTTTTGTTGACTATGGTTTAGAGTAAAGCTGAGTAATCTCTCTAGTACTGTATTACTTGTGCTTGTCATTTTGAAGCCATAACATAGTTGAATGTAAACATAAAAATGTCTTCACTCAAAACAGGACAGGGAACCAAGCTCCAATGCTTCACTAACATTTAATCTCCCTTAGTTTTCCACTCTGACATTACCCTGGGAAAACTATTGTTCCTCAAGAACTGCATTACTTTATTCTGCGTGCTGAGCATTTTGATGGTTTGTCAGGGGAAAATTAGCAGGTGTGGAGCTTTACTTTAAAAGTGGACATTTTAGACTCTTCTGAAGGGCAGAATTATTATTGTCCCCATAACAGGTCTAAAACATAGCAAAAATTCCATGTAGACCTACCATTGTTAAATCTGAGGTCAGTTACACCTCTGTTTATCATATCCATCAGTCATTACAAGTTCTCTACAAATTTAAGAATGACCCACATACCAACCAGGGGTTTCCTAAGACAATTTTTTAAATCTCTGATACAATATCGATATTGCAGCTTTGAGAGTTATATGAGCAAAAATCATACCAGCTTTTATCACATATTTTATAGTATAGAACGAAGGTCTTCAACAGGGGGTCCGCGACCCCTTAGGGGTACATGGAGGTACTACTTCTGGATGATATGTTTTTTTTTTTTCCCCATGCAATTTTTACCACTAATTGAAATGTCTTTAAATACACATTAACATGAATTCAACACACTGTAGTAAACAAATAAATGTAAGCAGAAGATGTCTTTCTGTCATCGATGCACACATTCAGCGACACACAGGAGCTCTTTTAAGCTGGGCACCGTTTCATTCACAACACCAGTCCCATCAACCAGGAATCCGAATCAGAAATACTTTAATAATCCGAGGGCAAAATTACTTTCGTTATATCTCCATATGTAATAGAGTGACTATAGGACCAGTTTAATATCACAAAATTTCATACAATATATATATAATTAGCGGGTCCCCGGTCCATCTCGCCATCAGTTTGGGGGTCCTTGGCCTGGAAAACGTTGAAAACCCCTGGTACAGATCGTTAGGAAAAGCTTGATCAAGTTACTAAAACAGGTAAATTCAAGAACGCAAGGTATGAAAACAACTGAGCCATTTAAAATAAACTGATTAATTGCTAAAACTTAACTAAAGCAGAGCATTTCTACCAGCATGAAAATATCTGAGATTTTAGATGCCGGCCAATAAAATCCAATATTAGTTTTTGGCTAATATCAGATCGGGACATCCCTAACTACCTACCCTTATGAGGTAACGTTCAGACGTACGTAAGTAAAGCATAGATACTTGACATAGCATTTACTTTCCTTTTAAAAGTCATACCAAAAAGATGTGGCAGTGACAGTCACTTGTAGATTTAAAAGCAGCACAGATCTGCTTAAAAAAACAATGTCCACCTGTAAAGAGATTTCTTGACTGTGAAAGATGGATTAAAGTAGATCTGAATAAACCAATAATCAGGACATCTTTATTGAATTAAGGGCAGCAAAGGAGACCCAAAGAAAAATTGTGTCTAAAATAGATTTTTCTTTAACTGATGGCTGTTCAAGACAACTAGAAGACCATTTTCTTGACAAGAAAGGGTAAGCTTAACCATTAGTCATCATTGTTCCAGCAGTGACGCATCCTGATATATCCAGTATGTGAGTTATACTATTCTCCACAAATAAAGAACAACAACACAAACAACTCCATAAAAATATTTGGCTTTTACAAGCCTTTGACCATTCCAGACAATTCAGTGATAAACCCAATATTTTCCAGCATGATGCAGCATCATCTCAGCATTTTAGATGTGTGGCCAAAAAACCTCAGGGGTTAACCCCAATGAGAATCTGTGGTCATTTCTGAAAGCATCCGCAAATAGGCAGACACAAAGAGTGATTCATTAGAGATTGAATCACCCTGAACCCAGAGAGTCAATATTCAGCATTTCAGAGAGATGTGCAGACGTTGGGTAGAGGGGTAAATAATGCAAATATTTGCTCTATACGTAGATCTGAACTGACGGAAAATAAAGTCGTTAAAACGTTCAGTATTTTTCTTTAGCAAATCATCAAACATGCAAAGAAAATCTATGCCCATTAAAGTCACCAAACAACATTTGTTGTCACTGTATGAGGGTTTCTCCAACAGTGATGTTTGTTTGGACAGCTGCGATTGTTGACCGCCTCTGGGGACATTTTTTGTTGTTCTTGAATATTTTCATAGCTGTCTATCTTAATTGCTTAATTTTTGATTAGGAGTCAACCTCTTTTTTGGATTCGCCATAATACTGCACAACAGGATGAAATCTCAAGTCAGTAAAATAAAAGGACAATGTTTTGTTTAGGTTTTTTCATCCCAAATATCTTTAAAGGCAGAAATTATTCACAGGACTTTTCACTAGACAGAGATATTAGCTGAACTTAAAAAATCCAGTTCAGTCATTTTCTAATATATAGGAGAAACATACCAAGCACTAAAAGGTTAGCCTCACAATGCCCTTTGTTTGTAAATGCTGTTACTTGGTAAAAAGATGAGTAAAATTTGCATTTTAATTACAAGCAAGTGGTTGAAAATAAAGTTAGATGAAGCACAAAGATGAAAGCTCTTTAAGAAGAAAATTCAAGAATATACGTGGAAGCATGTAAAGCTGAAAGAGAGAGCAAGACTTCAAGCAGACAACAGTAAGGTTGGATGGAGTACAGCAAAAATGTTTAATTTCCTTTTCTTAAACTTTGCAAAACTAGCACGTTCATTAATCAGAGAGTTTAAACGTTCAAAGGTTAAAAGCTATAGAAATCTTTAGCGTCAAGAAAATATGCATAAAACTGCTATTATTAGCAATGCCAATGGTGCTACTAACTCTCATAAGATTCTAAAATCAATTTCAAATTCTGATTCTTTTACAAATAAAAGTAAAATCCTGTGTAACAGCAACAATTTTAGAGTTCTCAAAGACAAAACTAAATAAGCAGTGATTAGAATTGGCAGGTTAAAGCTTCAATAATACAAAAGTTAAATCAATGGAAAATAAAAAAAACATGGTCTGGCATGAAGATATCCTACAAAATGGCTTTAAACCTCTGGACAAAAATATCTAGAAGAATTGCAGCTTTGCGTTTAAAATTTCCCTTTTATCTTGAAAAGAATAAATGTTATGTAATTGCCAGGAGTAGCTTTACAGAAATTGGTTACATCCATTTACAAAAGGTGGAGTCTAGGGAAGGGGGGGGGCAGATACCTCTAGTTTCTGATAAATGCCCACACAGACCAGCCTGGCTGCTCTGAGGTGTCACATATCCACCACTCCTCCTTGTTGCTAAAGGCAGAAAGGAGGTGGAATGATTTGGCTAGAAATAGCCTTGTCACATGAGCGAGCGCAGTGACCAGTCAGCCAGCTGCTCATCCTTACATGGAGCAATGCCCCTGCTGTCCATTTGTACCGTAAAACACAAACAGGCGATAACTTTATCAGTAAAGCAGCCTTTGTCTCTTTTGTAGCTGATGCAGTGCAGAAGCATTCCTTAAAATCATGGACATTTTTATGCGTTGGAGGAACAGCATGGTTTGCTTTTCTAAGAGCAGATTTTTCCATGCATTTGTCTGATGGCCACGCTTTGCCATCAAACATTTTCCTAAACCTCAGTAACCTCAGGCAACAGTGGCAACTTTCTGACTCATTAAAGCTATGAAGCTCAAACAGCAGATATATGGATGAACATCACAAAGAGGAAAAGGATAATAATATCCATGACATCTATTCTTTTTTTTTTCTGGGACAAAACCACAATGCCTGGCAGTTCAGCAGTAAGCCTCGATATTAGCATAGTTAACATGAGGCCAGAGCCCAAACAAGAGACGCTCTGTGTGACAGTGCAATGATACACAGAAGGCTACCAGTAAGACCACAAAACAGCTCTTAGGGGCTGAGTAAAGCGAACAAATGTGTCCGAAAACAACAGATCAAAGAGGATAAGAGGGTACAAGTGAATATGCATCAATTCAACACATTCCATTTCATACACATATTTTTTAGATATGCATGAGTGTTTTTTTCTTTCCTAATTCCATTTCACATATCTAATCAAGCCATTTGTCTTCACATACTTAAACCAACAGTTTATTTTTATTGCAGTTTGGTATTTTTAGAGCTGTAAAATAAATCTAATTGCAAATTCCACAAAATCAATGTATGCACTAAGTAAGTATGTATGTTGTAAATACAAAGGAAGCATGACTATATGGTAGGATCTCACATTTCAGGTGTCAGGCATTCATGTTTTGCATTTTGATGATATATTTGGCCAACTGGCCATTCCAACTGCCCTTTAAGCCCACACCTGGTGCATATTTTTAGGGGCTAATATGTTAACGCTTGCAGGGAGTGCTGGGGACATTGTGTAATAGTGAGTATAGAAGGGAATCAAAAAAATAAATAAAAAATCTGGTGAAGCTAAAATGGTAACTAACCTTTCATTGCAATTTTTGTTTTTTTAGAATCACTGTCCTGCAGCCCTATGTATTATAATGGATTAACAAGGTAAATAGTTTAAGTATTCAAATCTCACTTGTAATTTATAAAACTTTGTATATAATAAAAATATTTTTTAAATGTATGCCCTGCTCAATATTCCCCAGCAGGGTATTTTCTTTCTTTTATGTTTTATCCGTTTAGCCTTTTAGCCAATTAAGCCAACACCTATTTCTTTCTCCATATTTTGAGGTGACATTCATATCTACCTTTGAAATGCAAACTATAAGATAGAAAAAAACACAGACAACACAGACAATCAGCCAGTTTAACTTGACAGGTCAGCAATTTGGGAATCCTTCCAAACCCGTACCCACCACCCCTGCCTTCAAAGGTTAATCTCTGCTAAGGGGCAGAGTGCACATGTTCACCTTACTGCAAACACACTCAATGTAACGACAGAATCTATAGGGCGAGGGGAGAGTGAACAGGGGGTCAATATTTTCATAGTACCGACTCAAGCTGCTCAAACAGACACATTTCTTTCAAGGGGGTAAATGTGTTTAAAAATAGTTTTTGCAGCCATTATGCTGCGTAATTTTGACAACTTCCAATGTAGCCAGCAACGGGCTGAAATGCACTGGAGAGAAGGCCTCATAAAGAATGACCCGTATGTGATCTCCTGTGTGAACTGCATTCATACAACGTAAGCGTCCCGCATGCGCAGTAGAGGACGCAATGACAACACAAGCAAGCATGCTCTGTGTTTATGGAAGTAAACATGGATGGTAGTGCTGGAGTGCATCTAACGAACTTTCCCAACAAAAAAACGTATTCGGGTCACTTCAGGCTGCTGTGTGAAAATAGAGTTATTTCAGTGTAGCAGTGACAACCTTAGCCTTCTAGACTGAACATCACTGGTAAGTACCCCTGAACAGCTATGGTGTGGGTAAAAAAAACTGCTATGGCCTCTGCCACACCTGTGGCCTCTAATCCACTCTCGAGTCAGTAGCTCAAACCTGTATTGCCCTGAGCTTTTCTTTAGTTCAGAAAATGACTTCATATTAGCTGTCAAGGAAAGTATGAAACCCCTCCCTTTGAAGTATGAACAGATACATCAAAATGTATGAGATTCAGGTTACTATTTTTTCTTTAAAAAGTTAAAGGAATAGTACACCCAAAACATGATTAGCCTTCATTTTCTACTCACCCCCATGCTGAACAACACTCTGGAGTACTTTTTTGATATCTCAAATGCATCTGGAGATCTGGGAGGCTTCTTGCTGTCTGCTGACATTCAAATAATGGAGGTCTATGGTGCCTGAGGCAGAAAGGTCCATAAAAGTCCACAAAAAACGTGTCAATATTCCTCCATACTGCTCGTCCAATGTATTCCAAGTGTCCTGAGTGGGTAGCATCCAGAATTTACTCGAAACGAAGTCGTTTAGAATGTTTTTAGAGCATAAACAGTAGTGTATAGGATTTCCTGAAAGCGCGCGCCTGCGAACACTGAAGTCCTCAGACATTTTTCCTTCGTTGTTTCTTACTTTGCACAGGTAAACAGCACATTTCTTCTTCTACGCTTGCATTATCGGCAGAGCAGACGCTGAATGCGCACTTTCATCTGGTTTGGTCTGCCGGCTTCCGTAGCGTCGTGAACGCGCAGGCGCGCGCTTTCAGGAAATCCTATACACTACTGTTTATGCTCTAAAAACATTCTAAATGACTTCGTTTCGAGTAAATTCTGGATGCTACCCACTCAGGACACTTGGAATACATTGGACGAGCAGTATGGAGGAATATTGACACGTTTTTGGGGAACTTTATGGACCTTTCTGTCTCGGGCACCATAGACCTCCATTATTTGAATGTCAGCAGACAGCAAGAAACCTCCCAGATCTCCAGATGCATTTGAGATATCAAAAAAGTACTCCAGAGTGTTGTTCAGCTTGGGGGTGAGTAGAAAATGAAGGCTAATCATGTTTTGGGTGTACTATTCCTTTAAGAACAAAATAGACAAGTTTAAAAACGCACAAAATGTAAAAGAGCCAAAAAGACCAAAAACATACGACTGAAGTAGTAGCAAGATAATTGAGAAGCAGGAAGTTGTATGAATAATCTTTTCTTGTTTTAGAAGAAAATAAGTTAAATCTCCTCTCAACGTGCACTAACATAAAACTAAGATAAGGGTTTATGGCTTAAATGAGAACAGGAACACTAAATTGGAGCCAACCACCAGAAATGTTTTTTAATTACAAAATGAGTTCTAGCTGTAAACTCCAACATTTTTTCAAAACAAGTTAGGGATCCCACAGTCATTCGTTTAGGAAATGTCAGGAACACATCTCAGCATGATCGAGGGTCACCTCTGGGTCGGATATGCAAGGCTGGGTAACAACAAAACCACTGCAATTACTGCAGCAAGCAAATATTATAACAGTTATATTCTAAGAAGGGAACAGGAGCTCCCTTAAGCAGTTACTTACATGTTGCAAGACAATAACCTCAAATAAATAACTTTTACCCTTAAAGCTTACCCCAACGCTTTATGCCTTTAATAATCACAAACAATGACATCATATTTGCACCATATGATCAATTACTTGAAGCAGGCATTTTTTACAGAATGGATTAGCATAATTAATACAAGCACAACAACGCACGCAGCATGAAGATCACACTAATCATGTGACAATGCCGCGGCAAAACAGGGATCTAACATAACTGAGTCATTGTGCTCTAAGGGCGAGGTGGGTTGATTAGAGCGGCAGACTGTTCTCCGACTGTGACACTCCTGATCCAAGTGCCAACTGCCCTGCCACCCACAGGCACTGACACGCCCCCCGGCAGAAGGACTAGCCTGCACGGAGCCATGCCATCATGGAAACTGAACCCAAACGCATTCATAAGGCTTTTTTTTTTTTTTGTTTCTTCCTGCTCTCTTGGGTTTTAACGGTCAAATTATTTTAGTTATACGATGTAATAGCTCTTATCTGCAGATACAGATAGCTCCTTCTTAATACTGCTAAAAATAGTCCTGCAAAAGGATCCAGATCTCGCCAGCTGCTCTACATTTTATCAAATCACACCAAAAGTCAGGAAATATATATGCCTGATCAATGCAAAGCTTCAAACTATGTAGTGTCACAAAAACAATGCATTGTTTCAAGGATTAAAACAGCAAAATATGACCTATGTATTCCTCCCCTTTGTCAAACCTTATTGCCTGTTGCTGCTATAACATTGTAAACTAGGAACAATTCCATCTCAAGTCTGAACTCAGATTCTAAGTTGGACCTAGATCTGAGCTTAAATTATCCAAATGTTTATCCTGTAATGCATATAGTATGAATAGAATTTCTATCCAACAGCAAAATGTAAACCTCCACCAATCATCTGTATTAAATTCTATCCAGCCATTAACCATGACCACGTTCCTTGTCTCAGCTGAAAAGTATCCCCACAGCATAATGCAGCCATGACCAGGTTCCCAGGTACAGGTATGTTGACATTAATGAGGATTTATCTTTCCTTATATGGCTTGAGGTAAACTGCATTTCTAATACCTTTCTTTTCACCATAACCGTATAAAGAAATCCAAGTTCATATTTTCTCTCTGTGTGTACCTAGGCTCTTTCCAGGTTGTTCCTCAAACAGTTAAAAAGCAATTTAGATTAACTGGGTGCTCTAAATTGCCCATAAATTGGGTGTGTGCATTCATGTTTGTTTGCTCTGTGTTCCCCTGTAATGGATTGGCGACCTGCCCAGTGTGTATCCTGCCTCTCCCCTTATGACAGGGGTGTCAAACTGGTTCCAGAAAGGGCCGTGTGGCTGCAGGTTTTCTTTCCAACCAAACAATAGCACACCAGACTCCATTCATATCATCAAGTCATCATGTTAAGATTGATGAGATGAATGGAGTCTGGTGTGCTATTGCTTGGTTGGAAAGAAAACCTGCAGCCACACGGCCCTTTCTGGAACCAGTTTGACACCCCTGCCCTATGACCTCCAGAGATGGTCCACAGTCTCCTAGTGACCCGGAAAGAATGTTTAAAACATAGATAAATGGCAAAAAAAAAAAAAAAGCATGGTAGCTGACAAATGTGCAAATGGTCAAATCATTAAGACATTCTGTTGTATTAGATCTATGCTGCTTCTAGAAATTCATGAGCTTGTATCCCTGGAAAACACAGAAGTAAATGTCTAGGTGTGTAGCTGTTCAGCTTCTGCAAAGTTAGCCTTAATCAACGATTTAAATATGATTTAATAACATTGTGACTGTGTTGAAATCCCATTAAGACATAAAAATGTCTACAAATACTGCTTAAGGTGATGTTTGCTCGTCTTACAGCTGCCACCATCCATGCCGTCTGATGTCTCTTTGACAGCTTAGCCAGCTGTGTTCCACAGTGCTGCTGTCATGCTAGAAAGCAAAAAAGGAAAAAAAGGCATCCAACTTGCGAAATGTTATCCATCCTGTCATGAAAGTGATTTAGGCAGTTAATAACCCAACAATCCTTTTCTATTTTATAGTTTCTTATGCTGTATAACATAAAACCACAGAGCTTAACCAAGCCACCTGCCTCTAACCTTTCCCATACCACCCTTCTACAATGCATTGCTATGATAATGTTAAACTCTATAGTACTTCTATGTGTTTTTCCAAGGCATGTCATGGGCAGTGTTAATAAAGTAAGGAGCTTGAAAAAATACTTATACCCCTTGAAATGTTCCATGTTTTATTACATTACAACCACCAAAGATTTGTTAAGAGAACATTGGGTATCAAACATTACAGTTCTGAAAAAGTTTATAGCAGGCTTATGCTTTTAAAAGATTTTCCAAGCTTTAAAAGTCCAACAGAGCACTGTTTAATCCATCGTCCAGGAATTGAAAGGGTAGGCCATACCCAGACAAGGCCATCTATCTACATATACAGGCTGAACAAGGAGAGAAACGATCAGAGATGCAGCCAAGTGACTTATGGTGACTCTGGGGAAACTGCAGAGAAACTGCAGCTCAGGTGGGGGAATAGGACCACAGGACAACTATAACTCAATTTACACTACCCTCTGAAAACCGATCCTTACCGAGCTTGGATCAGTTATGTGAGCCGAGCTTGGATCCTTACGACCGTTTACACACCTTGCTAGAGCGGTTCCCCACCTCCTAGTGATGATCTACGGTACTACTGCTCTCTAGGGGTAAATAAGCACTTCAAGATGCTGTGGCTGTAACATTCAGGAGGCTTGTGGAGAGTCAGGCGAAGAAGGCAATCTTTGGTGATTTTACTTGACAGAGTCGGCTTTTGGAAAGTGGATACGACAAATGATAGTCTAATCAGGGCTTACAAATGCAGGAAGCAACGACAGGAGTTGAGGATCATCACACTGCTAAGCAGAATCATCACTGGAAGTCATGTGGCAAGGTATGGAAGCTTGTATTTTTATGAATGTCTAAAATTTCATGATTACGGAGGCTGACTATAAGGAGATGACGCGGTCTGCTCATGCACTCTTTGTTATCTGAGAACTGAGCCAGAACTGAAATGCTCCGAGCACTACTGTTGAACTAGTACCATGTTAGGACAGTTCAGTGTGTCTGGCGCGGTCCGGTTCAGTTGTGCGTGCCATTTACACTCAACAATTATCGCGGTTACCGTGCTTGGACCGCTCTCGGCACGCTTTTAAAAGCGTAGTGTAAATGGGGCTTATTAGTCTTGTGTGGTATTCAAGGAAGAGTGGCAGTGGTTCTCAAGAAAAGCTTTAAAAAAAAATTAAATAAAAACTATAATATGCCTCATTTGCAGTTTCACATAGGCCATCTTAGGGACACAGCAAACATGTAAAGAATCTGCTTTGGTCAGACGAGATCAAAATGTAACTTTTGACTGAAATACAAAACACTATGGTTGGCAGAAAACCCATCATTCTGAATACACCACATTGTCGCATATGTTGGTGGCAGTCTCATACTGTTGGGGCGCTTCTCTTCAGAAGGGAGAGGAACATGGCTGGACTTAAATTTAAGGTGGATGAAGCCAAACACAGGGCAATGTTGGAAGAAAACCTGCTGGAATCTGCAAAAGTCTTCAGGCTTGGGCAAAGGCTTACCTTTTAGCATTCATGTATTAGAATGGACCAGTAAAAGTCCAAACCTAAACCCAATCATTAATCTGGCAAGATCTGAGAACTGCTGTTCAAAAAATCTCCATCTAATTTGAATTTAAGCTGTTTTGCAAAGAAGAATGGGAAAAGATTTCAGTCCTGGATGTGCAGAGCTGGAAGAGATGGTTTCACAAAGTATTGAGTTGGGGGAGTGAATATTTTATATTATTCATTTTATAATAGATATAGACACTGTGTGTCTACATACATACATACATACATACATATACGCATGCCTAAATATCATGTTTCAAAACATTATATGAGGGGTATGATGATGTATATCCAGCATAACTCTCTCCTATACTGTCAACCTGTCAAGCCATCTTCTTAGCTGCCACAGTGGGAAGCTCATCTTCTGTGTGTACCTTGTTTGCATTGGAAGCATCAGCTTTTACTTTTGTTTCCTGAAACTGCACTCTTACTTCAACTTTCTACAGCTGCAGTGTGCAGAGTCCACTTAGCCATAATAACCTATGGTGACCCAGAGTTTATTGGAAGTTCAAAAAATTTAAACCCTAAGTTAAAACAGTTTTAAATTAAGACTGCAATTAAAGTAACAATAATGATAATCATGATAAAGATAATTGTTAAAATGTCTGCGCACAGAAGCCTTAATTTACACATCATTAGAAACAAATGTAGGTTCTCACATTTAGAGAACACAATTCACTTCACACAGGGGGGTCTAAGTAAAAGAGAATAATAAATTACAATTTGAAATCAGACTAGTTTAATTAATTTGGGGGTTTTTTTACACTCATTACCAGGAACAACATGCAACATCACTTTTTGGGGTTCACATTGTCTAAGTAACGCAGCATTAGAGGGTTTGTTTGTTTGTGTTCATGTGATGTTCGCTTTGTTAGAATGAAATTTTTTAGTTTTTGACCCTGACAGATCCTCCACCCATCTTCTGGTGAACTGATGAAGACCTTAAAGTTATTAATGTTTCGGAGATGCTCATACTCACAGTGGCTCAGTCCGAAAACAAGAAAGCCAAAACGTCTGAAAATGTTTCCTCTGGCAGTTCATGGAGATTGCTTGTCCACTCACTTTGCACATATAGATTTAATCCGTTAACTATGATGCAATACTTCGTATTTATCTTGGAATCCGGTAATTGTGGCACATCGTTGTTTTGGGAGGTGGGTCCTTTGTGAGACAAGGATCACATCTGTGGCAGGTCAGCATGCCATTTGTTGTGATGTCCATTCACGAGCCTTATTAGATAGATGCATCCTGCATAACGGAATGCTAGGAGGTAATATATTGTGACCTGCCCCTTTAGCCCAAGTGAAGGACATTTGCATTTAGACATTATTTAATTCTTAATTGAAGTCAAGCAATGACTCTTTAACAGCAAATGGTTCTTAGAAAATGAAAACTTCCTAACAACACATACAGAGAAAGCATACCCCCATGAAAACCAGTCCAGTCCATCTGACATTCTGTTGAACATGAAAACAGAGCAATCCCACGTCTGTAAACACAAGCTTCAGATGCCCAACTTATCTTTACATAAGACATGCATTGCTGTCTGTGTGTAATGAGGTTTCTGGTTTTATGGGTAGCATTGCCTCCTTTGACCGCGTGGCCAGGGCTGTGGCTGCACACCGTCACCACAGCACCTGGAATTTAGTGTGAATCACTCCTGCTTTTCTTTCTTTTCCAAAAGGACAACACTCACAAAAGCCAGGTCAAAGTACAGTCAAAGTATGCGTTTCCAGTACCCGCCTCAATTCCTCCAGATAAAAGTTCTTAACGCCTTCAATAAAAAGCCATACCGCAAAAGCCATATTTGTGACTGAGTGTGGCTAAACCAAATGCTCAAACAAAAGGCACTGCTGCTAACTAAAAACCAAAGCATTCAACAGTCTATATTTGGGTTTGAGTTCTTGCACAATGCTTGTGAAAAAAAAACAAAAACAAAAAAACAGTAAAACCCCCTTGAAGAGCACTTCAAGAAAAGCAGGTATTAAATGCATTTTAATGAGGATGCAAAGAGACAGACAATAGCTCTGTTTGATGTGCTTTAAAAAAAGGCTAGATCACATAAGCACATCCTGAAAATGTGTTTGTATGTTTTCAAACACTCCGGAGGTAGTGCAGGGATAGCGTCTCAAAAAATTTGTCAACAAAACTCCAGACAGTCCATTGTTCATACAATGTCAGTGTGTAAAAAGAGGGAAGTGGTTAATTTACCTATCTTATCTCATTGAAGTTCCATATCTGTCTTACAGCCTCTTAAAACATGCCAAGATATGGCAATCAATGTTTAGCTATCACAGTAGGAGGCCTTGGCTGGGTTAGTATGCTCATATTTTTAAAGGAAAACATTGCATGAGAAAAACAATATATAGCTGAAATAAAACAAACCCATAACAAACTTTCTCATGACTAAAGACTAATCATTCATTAACTCACAAAACTTAAACCCACTGCTTTTGCCTAGTACAATATGAAGTAGAAAATACATTATGCATGTCTATATCATATTTAGCTAACTTATCAGTTTTAGGCATTTTTTTGTAAGTTTGTAAATAAACTCCCATTATCATCTAAACCAACTACCATCAAACACTCGTAAAGCTCTCTGCAATTTTAAAACAATTGTTGTGTGTGTGTGTGTCTTAAAATCATCACCTGGCGTAACTTTTTATGTACTTTTTCAGTTTCTAGGTAGAAGACCTGAAAAACCGAGTGACATGTTTAAATTATGCTGCTCTGTGTATTTCAAAGCCAGTATTTAAAAAGCATGGGACTGCTGCATGGAGTTTGCAAGTTCTCCCTGAGCATGCGTGGGTTCTCTCTTGGTACTCCAATTTCCTCCCCCAGTCCAAAAACATGACTTTTAGGTTAATTGGCTTCTCTAAATTCTCCTTAGGTGTGAGTGTGAATGGTTGATTGTCCTGTCCGTGTCTATGTTGCCCTGCGATAGACTGGCGACTTTTCCAGGGTGTACCCCACCTCTCGTTGAGAAATGGAGAAGGGCACCAGCACCCCTCTCGATAAGCGTGATGAAAAATGGATGGATATTTAAAAAGTTCCAAGGAACCGCTTTAATGGCACTGAAAAATCATGTCTTGGGGAAGCCAACAAAGCTACATCTGTTAAAAGGCTGGGATGCAAACTTGATGTTTCCAAACATGTGAATTGGACAACAGAACTCCAATGAACCCTCTCTGCAACTATACAAGAGATAGCGACTTACTGAGTCTCATTTTCAAACACTCTAAACCAAGAATTGTTTACATTTTGGGAGAGTTAAGGCCTGGTTATACTCCCCGCAGAGTGTGTCACAGATATTTTTTGATTTATGCCCAATATCGAAGTGTGGTCTGCGCTATGTTGTTCCTGACACAACGCAAGAGGGAAAATTACGAAACAGCTGTGGGTCTAGATATGTCTAGATGTGGGGGCAAGTTTAGTGCGGCAACGGAGGGACATGAGGGCAAAAAAGAGCGGAGATCCAGGTGGAAAAAGGGTCCCAGCGTTCTCGTGCACCTCGCCCTTCTAGCTGGTGCAACTTCACGAGTCGTTTTCCACATGCTCTTGCACAGGTTAAAGATGTTCCCCCTCGGGAACAGGTACAGGGTTGTGCATGAGCGTTTTATTTTAAGTGGACAGGGAGGGTCTTTTCAAAAATTTGTAAAAGTCTTCCCCTAAACCTTTAACATCTTCTGTTTGTTAAACCCCTTTATTTCCTGTCTTAATGGAAGCAATGTGCCCATTTCTTGGTTTGAATTGGCATCTGATTCTGTGACAAGCTTTTGACTGGCATAAGGATATATCCTCTAGCTGCAGGCTTGAAGATACTTGTTTTTGATCAATATTAACACTGAAAAACCAAATTCATGCAAAAAAAGGAGCGCTATTTGTAGAGACAGAGGAACTTGGTTATGGCAGGCAGCCAGAAGCACTATTTTTTTTTTCTTATTAGAATTTAGTAACTCTATAACACCCAATTCTTCTAAACTTCAATCTCGTAAAAAAGAGATAAACTCAGAGAGTACGAAAGTATTCAGACTACCTTGGCAGTTGCAGAACAAATACAGCAGCCAGCCAAAATTTGACAACATCCTATTTTTGGGAGGTCAATATCATTCCCTTCTAAGGCAGAGCTTAAAATACTTAAATCAAAATTTTAATTGGCAAGGTTTTTGGGCAATGCCTTGGAGTTAGTTTACAAATAAGGGAGAAAGATTTAGGGTTTATCGTCTAAGTTGTTCCTTTTGCTGATCACATGGAGGTTATACTGCACCATGCTGCCAATATGAATGACAGCCGTACGGCTCTGTTTGTCACGTCTTATATTTCTAGTTTTGGTAATTTTGTAAATACCTGTTTTTAGGTGTAAGTAGAGCTTTCTCTCTCAGGACGATGCATACCAACTATTCATCAATTTGCATTAACAAGAGTCCATTTGTTGCATTTCACAGATTATTTAAAGTAATTTTTAATAATCTGCCTTTTGATTACTGCTGAAAATGTTGATAAGGCAACTACAATTATTATAATTTACCAACAAGAAACTGTTCATAATTAAAATTAGAGAGACTTTATAGGGTCAACTGTCCAAAACTGGAACTGCAACAAACATAAAGAATACCGCCATGTAAAATTTACTCCAAGCATCCATCCATCTTCGGTTACGACTTAAGCCTGGTTTATGCTCAGAAACTAGGTCGTCTGCGTGTGTGTGTTAACGCAGATATGCCCCACCCCCTTCCACAGACACTCTGGTGCACCTCCCCATAATTGTAGGTGACCGCAGACAGTGTTGCAGATAGCATCACAGGGAGGAGAGAGAGGAGGCCTCTGATTGGTCAATTCTACATCTGCAATATACTCTGCGTATCTCCTGTTTAGTACCTTACCAGCTTGTTTTGTTTGTATGACCGTCATTGTGGAAAACGACTCTTGAAGATGGACCAGCTAGAAGAGCGAGGTGCGCGAGAACACTGAGACCCCATTTCAACCTGGATCCCCGCTCTTTTTCACCCTCATGTCCCTCAGATGTCGCACAGACTTGCACCTTGCGTTTTTCCACTTCCTCACCGCCTCGGCCAAATCTAGACCCACACCTAGTTTGCAGCTGTTCCTCTTGCGTTGTAGCATGGAATAACATAGTGCAGACCATGCTTCAAAATTGGGCATAAACCAAAAATATCTGTGTCATACCTGTCGCAGTCAAGCTCACTGCGACACACTGCTGCGGGAGTATAACCAGCCCTTTATCCCTGCTGGAGTCGCAAAGGGTGCTGGTGCCCATCTCCAGCTGTCTATGGGCGAAAAGCGGGGTACACCCTGCACAGGTCGCAGGGCAACACAGAGACAAACAGGACAAACATCCATTCATCCTCACACCTAAGGAGAAATTAGAGAAGCCAATTAGCCTATCAGACACATTTTTGGACTGTGGGAAGAAACCGGAGTACCCTGAGAGAACCCACGCATGCACAGGGAGAACATGCAAACTCCATGCAGAAAGACCCCGGGCTGGGAATTGAACCAGGAACATTCTTGCCCACAACCTACTACACCACTGAGCACACCAAACTCCAACAATAAGATGCATTTCTCTCAATTCTTATGTAATCTGCAAACACTTCACATTCCCATTGAGAGTCTATATGTTAAACATGGCAAAAAAGTGGATTTTTACGATAAATAACAAACCTGTCCTGTCTGCATGTGATCATAGTCTTTGTGTCTGAATCTTACTGAAAACATTTAACCAGGCGCTATTAAAAACATCAAGACAGTAGCAGACCAGCTCTTGGGAAATGTACCCATCAGAGAAGGGATTGCTGATGCATTTCTGGCACTTTCAATAACAGTGTCCTCTTATGTCACTACTATTATTGGGCAATGGGGAACATAGGCATCGCTTAGTGCGCATGCCCAGGACAAGGACAAACATTACTCCGAAATGCTCAACGGAGAGACACAAACTGGATTGATAGAAAACAAAAATGACTTGATCGACGGTGAAAGGATGTTTTGGAGACAAGCTTTCGCCTTTACGCGTCCTTTGCAGATTCTCCTAATAGTCCAAATCAGACGGTGTGGCTCCAGAGGAAGTAGAATGAGTTGCTGCTATTGTCAGCTGTAGAGTTAAAACACGTGAAAGTCCATTCACTCAGATTTGGAAACATTTTCCCAAACGGCTTATACGGAGATAATAGGCGGAGACTTTAATAGCAAAATAGCGAGGGGTTAGAAAAATAGCAACAGGGGATATAAGTCCAAGTGACTTTATGGTTATTAGGAGCAGCTCGTTTAAAAACATGTATATGTTGCGCTGTATGCACACTCAGTAGGCCCGTTTCCTTCCTAAAATGTAGCCCACGCAGACGCGAAACGCGCAAGGAAAGACCCTGGTCTGGACAATAATGCCATCCAAAAGACAAACCCACATGGACTGTTGGGTTTTTATTTTCTCTGACTCAAAATGAAATGTACTTACCGAGGAAATCGGACACCGCAAGCGGAGAAATGTGCCACTTCGCCTCACTCTCCTCCTCGCCTGTTCGTCTTCTGCGCGGATTTTCTCAGAACCGCGTCTGCGTGGAAAATGTCAGGATTCCAGCAGTGGCTGACGGTCCCTTTGCTGCAGTCCGATCCGATGATTGTTGCGCTCTATGTCTGACCGGATCACACGACCATGGAGCTCTGAATGTCGCCTGCTGCCGCTGGTCTCATCCGGGGCGTTTTGGAAGAGGAGGAGGGGGGAGAGCGGCGGTGCGTTTCTGCGCGCTGGATGTCAGATTGGAGATGAAGGACGGAGAGGAGGGGGGCGCACATAGGGGAGGAGAGAGTCTGAGTCAGTCTGGTCAGTGCAAGGTGACACCATAAGGGAATAAAATATCTACTATATATGTTTATTTAACAACTTTGTTAAATAAATCCACCTTCTGGTATCCATATATGATGATCCATAAACATCCAATCATTTCCCACCTCTGGACCAGAGGCGTAGCCAGAAGATTTTTACAAGGGTGGCCAGGCAATAATCAGGACAAACAGAGGGGTGATAAATCTACACTGTTCCAAAAGGAAATTTAACAAGCAAAAAAATCCATATTTTCTAAATAAAGACAACCTATACTTTCCTACAGCCTTTGCTAACAAATAGACACACAAACATCCCTGCTTTCTAGATAAAAAGTATAGCGGATAAAAATTCTTTCAGGTTTGAGATGTGGGGCGTAAATCTTTTCTGTTGTCATTACTTACCTACTCGTATCCAATGTGACTATCGCTAAGCAGAGACTGCAGTTGATTAGGGGCCCCCGACTTCTTAGGGGCCCCGTCACTGACACCTGGTGGGTCCCTTACGCAATTGTGGACTAGGACGTTTCTTTGCAGATATAACGGTGCCGTTCCTCCTAAACCAACCTGATACTAGATTGACTGACCAGAACGTATTTATACCCCAACACATGCCAGATTTCAACACGATGGTGAGCCTTTTAAACGTGACACCAACACCAACTGCGTATAGTTCATTAGACTGTTGGTAAAAAAAAAAACCAAAAAATAAGGTTCAAAACAAAAAAAAAAACCTTAAAAAAACAAGGAATTGAAGAATTTATTTTTTAAACTACAACTTGGAAGTATGGATAATCTAGAGCGTAGATTAAAACCGTTACGTACAATGTGTTAGCGACGATGGATACCAAAGAGAGGTACTTAAGCGGATTCCAGAAAAGAAAGAGGAAAGAAGCGCTGCTGGAAGAACGGGGTGTTGTACTTCATATGGGGCCCACCCAGATAATGTTGCTTACTTACTGTTGTGTCGTTACGCCATTGGTTGTATCAATAAACATTCTGTATATAATTGATACTTACAAGTATTTATATCTACATAAATTGATTATTTGATACATTTAAATTGATTATTTGATACATTTTTATTAAAATTGTTATTTATCTATGATTTCACTGAAGACTCCTAGATGACTTGCAGGGACGCATTTTCTCTTTACCCCATATAACACAACATCTAGTACTGAAAAGAGCATGAATTCTGTATTTATCATCTTTGATGTTAGTATATTGATGTGTATAATTAACCACAAAAAAATAAAATGTTTTGAATATTACACTTGAGAGTATTACTGCTGCCACCATCTGTATTAGAGGAAAAAAATGGTAAGGGTGGCCACAGGGGTGGCCAATGCTTGGCTAAGGGTGGCCATGGCCACCCCTGGCCCTCCATCTAGCTCCGCCCCTGCACTTGACCACAGCTGTAAATACTGGATCTACCTAGTTGCCATTTACTTGAATATTTTACCCTGACTTAGAAAATTAGCAAATAATAAAATTAGAGGAAAAAAATTATAAATACATAATTTCTTATTATGTGCTGGTCAGTTCGGAATGTTGTAAAAATATGTGAAATAACCTACATGAAACGTTAAATAAAAAAAAAAAAAACATTTTGTGAATAAATATTCTAGATATGCCCAAACCTCAAACATGTAATACGTCCATATGGTATGATTCAGCTTTTATTCTTTTTTTGGGTAAATCGACTTGTATGAAATGTGACATTTGATGTTCTCCTAAAAAAAGATGTTAGAAATGAATACATTTGGCTGGTTGGCTGAAAGGTTCCATTACAGTTTATTGGTAGAAAATTGGTATGTGTACAAATACTGGTGCATATTAACATGGTTGGTACATAATTTCCCTCTGCAGAGAGTGTACAATATGACTAAAACAACAAAGGGACGAAATTGAGAGGATAAACTCATAATCCTGACCAGCCCAGGTTTTTTTTTTCTATGAGAATGATGAGTGACTTAGCCTATTATATAATTTAAAATAACTTTCTTTTAATCTAAATTTATTACAGGTTAAAGCCTAGTATGTGATAATCAAGCAAACAATATTTAATCCTGTATGTACTGGTGGCCACTAAATATTGTATAACTGTCTGCTCCAGTCAACAGTAGTGAGGTTGTGCATGTGTATGTGTGTGTATGCATTGATTGAGGGCAATTAAATGTGCTTAAACCTCACCCAGAGTTTTCAGTTTGTTTAATAACCAAAGCAGAAAACAAGCAGTAATCCATTCGTGCCTATCCTTGTTTGATTTTAGTTTTCTGGGCGGGGCTGTAAAAGCAATGTAGATGGACACCATAACGTCTGAGATGAAACAGATTTCTGTCCTTCATTTTTCAAACTTGTTGCCTAACTGCATGTCAGTTGTGGAAACCTGCATTGAGGTTTCATAACCATAATCTACATCTGCAAAGAAAACTGAAGCAAAAATCAATAGAAACAAATCCAAATTTGACACTATATAATTAAACTGCTGCTGAGCATCCTGTCTTTGTAACCTTTTTTCCTCAGATAAAAAAACGACAAAAATTACAGTCATATTGTAAATAAATTTCCCAATCAAATGCCTGCTTAGCTCTAATCATGCTAATATTTTATCTATTATACCTACGGCCACATGGTTTATTTGCCCATATTCAGTGCAGAGAGAAATACTCCTTTGCTGTTTTTGCTATTTTTGTCACATATTAAAGATCATCTAACACATTTTTAAATCCACCAAATACAACCAAGGTGAAAGGCAAACAGAAGTAAAAAAAAGTTTTATTTTCACTGAAGAGGAACAGATGCAGTAGTCTGTTAGATAATAATAATAATAATAAAAGAAATAATTCCCTATAAACAACTGTTTGTGCATCCTTTGATGGAAACCAACTGCCATGCATTTAATGGGTAATCAACGCTGTTCTAAAATGCATTGGATCTTGATGTCTTACTTTTCAATTTAGCTGGTTTGGTCTGATTTAGTTAAAAGATCAGATTGTGTATGCAACACTATCATATATAGCTCCGTACAGAAAAAATAACAGCATCCTGTGCTTCAAATGTACAGTCAGCAATCTAACACTTACACAACAAATACCACATCTACATCGCATCTACAGGAACACGATCGACTTTGTTTTTACTTCCCTGGAGTCCTCTCAACCCTTGTAAGGTGCAGTTGGCTATCATGATATGTACAGTGGAGCTTGTTTGTTACACAAAAATCTATAATAGTCATTATGGGGTGGGGGTGGGGGGTGGGGGGTATGTAAACAACATAGACCTGTTTTAGCAGACATGTATCTGATGGAAATGTCAGCTTACTTTCTCTGTACTCTTTAGTTTCATGTCCAGGCAGGCCAGATTTGGGTGCGGTGTTTATTCTCCCACCACTCCCACCACTCAAACAAACCTTTACTCCAAATGTGTCACATGCTGCCAAATCTTTACAACTTCTTAACATCAATAACTTGTTTTTTATTCAGATAAGTGATATAAACAGAAGAAAATGTTGTCTTGTGTAACCTTCTTGCCAACCCTTGTTCTCAAACACAACATAGCTCTTGGTGTCCTATAGTAATGCTTATTATTTTTTATGACGCTGGTATAATCCTGTATGCTCATGCTACCTTTCCTTTATTGTTACTTTTTAACACCACACTGTTGCGTAACGCACACATCTGAGATGGGTTACGCTCCTAAGCAGTTACCATGGTGTTGGTTCATAATATAGGAGATTAACCTGTACAAGTTAGTTTAGCAGTTTGAATTGATGATTGATTGGGTTTTATGGTTATAGGAATCACCACAACAAAGTTGATAGCAGTGATCCTGCATATGAGCAGCAAAATACTGGAAGGCAAACACTGGCATGGTCTCTTGATGAATGTTATGAGGCGGCCAGGGGTTATATTAATATTTGCATCACAGTTGCATTTGTTAAATGTAAATATGAAAAAAGCATTTTCATTGTTTTATGTAAACATTTGCACATACTCAATGTATGATTAAAAGAGCTATGTTTTGAGGTATTACTGATGGTGCTGTCATAGTGTAACTATTTATTTTTTCTAATGGCAACAAGAATAAACTGATATACAACCGTGACAGAGTTTAATTACGGTAATATTGTCGGTCCGGCCTCCATAAGGGACCAATTTGTAACTTTTTTGATAACTGTAAATCATCCTGACTTTATTATATGGTATAACAGATTATCCAGTTTTTAACCTAATTAATGTTTCCTTTCATTAAGATTGATCCAGCTGATCCATAACCCTGCTGCCCATGTTCTCACTAGATCTAAGAAAGTAGAGCACATCAGCCCAGTCCTGAAGTCCTTCCACTGGCTCCCTGTAGCTCAGAGAATAGATTTTAAAATCCTTCTTTTAGTCTATAAATCATTGAACGGATCAGCACCTCAATACATAGCAGATCTGTTGCAAGTGCATCAACCACTCAGGACTTCTAGTTCCAGTCTACATCCACAACAGGCACCAAACATGGAGAAGTGCTGAAAGCCTGAATGCTGTTAAGTCATAGTTAAACACCTATTTGTTTACAGCTACCTTTGACTGTTAAAGTTAAAATGTTAACTGAGGTATTATTAGTTTAAGGTTGTGGTCCAACTGTTTTATTTCCTTTACTGCCTGCTTTTATTGTGTTTTTATCTTTATTTGTTTTTATTTGTTTAATTCATGTAAAGCACTGTGAATTGTCTTTGTAGTGGATTGTGTTTTAAAATAAACTAGGATTGCCTTAATCATTTTATAGACAATCATTTTGTCCATATTTTATAGAGATGTATTTTCAAATCTCAGTACTATCAACTGTGACCCTGTTTGAAAAAGCAAGTATTTGCTGCCATCTTGCGGCAAAATATTGAAACAACCCTTACTTAGGCCTGCCCTTTCCTTGGAGAATTATGCAAAATCCACGGGCCACATTAAAAACAAAACTTTTTGGTGAAAAGAAATGGTGGCAATAAAAGGATGACTGCCTAGAAGAAGAAGCGGTACCCTTTACTGATATATTTCTGTTAAACTGGATGTAAGACCCATGTTATTGTTTGATACTTTGCTGTGTTCATCCTCTTTTTCGAACGCCGGTTAAGGGAATTATTTAAAGATAATCAATCAATAAAATCAGGGTACTTAAATTGAATCATTATAGACCCTCGGATAAAAAAATGACCCAATATTACAAAAAAAAAAATTGTTATTTTATAGTTTGCATTCATCATGAAATTTTACATTATTTTTCTTCTTTCTGACGTTTGACATAGATAAGTGTCGATTGCTTGCACTCTATCTTTAATTTTTATAATGAAGGGATGCTCAGATCTATTGCTAACAGATGTCCAAGGAGACCGGATCAGGAGTAGAACCCAGGAGATGCATATTTATTCTAATTTATTTATGCACTGTTATTACTAAGTGGGAGTGTTGGCCTAGTGGTTAGAGCAGTGCGCTTGTGCTCTGAGTAGATTGCAATAACCTGGCTCAAGCCTCATAGCCACCACTCAGGCTCTCTGAGCAAGATCCTTAACCCCACACTGCTCCCCGGGCCAGACGTGTAGCCAGAAAATATTAGTAAGGGTGGCCAGGCAATAACCAACGTACACTGAGGGGTGGCCAACATCCATATTTTCTAAATAAAGACTAACTATACTTCCCTACAGCCTTTGCTAACAAATAGATGCATTAATTTAAACATCCATGCTGTCTAAATTAAAGGTGTAGTTGAAAAAATTCCTTCAGTTTTGAGTTCTGCGGCAAACATCTTATACATTGTCATTACTTACCTAATTTTATCAATAATCATTCTGCATAAAATTGATATTTACATGTTCTAGTATCTAAATCAAATGGATTGTAATATGTTATTTATCGCTGATTTGAGTGAAGATTCTTAGATGACGTGCAGAGACATAATTTTCTCCTTACCCAATATGAGACAAAATCTAGTCCTGAAAAGAGCATAAATTCTGTATTTATCATCTTTAAAGTCAGTATATTGCTGTGCATAATTAACCACAGTGTTTTTGTTGTCAGGATAATTGTTTGTATATCGAAAATTAAAATGTTAAATAAGTTATTACATTCAACTTGAGAGTATTACTGCTGCCACCGTCTGTGGCAAAAAATGGTAGGAGTGGCCACAGATTGGCTAAGGGTGGCCATGGCCACCCCAGGCCCCCCATCTAGCTCCGCCCCTAAATGCAGAGAGGGAATTTCTACATTGTGGGACAATAAACAGGTTTATATTTAGCTAATCCTTTTAATATTTTGTCCCCAAAATTTAGGGTTGGACACATTAAAAAGTAATTTGCCAAACTGAGGCCACTGAGATATTCTTTCACGAGTTAAAATAAATGTTTCAAATAAAATTGTTCGAATTATGAATGTGGCAAAAAATAAAGTTGATTATAGAGAATTAATACAAAATAATTAGATACAAGTAATTGCTAGTTCATACTATTTTCATTATTATTATCATCAATATTATGAATTCTAATCACCTGTGTTTTGTGCTATTCATATCTAAAGCAACCGACATACATGCAAATTATGGTATTTCTTTGCCATTTCACTGAAATTTGCTGTATTTGTTGTGCCTTCAACGTCGCATTTGTAATGAAACATTTCATTTTTATGCACCTGTCAACGTGAATGTTTACCTGAAGGGCAAATATTAGAACGTTTGCTATTATTACAACCCAACCATATCGCTCTATGTGGAACAAAATGTTTCATATTTGCTGGGGAATTGTCCATCTATCCGTCCGCGTCGCGCGCATGAACGCCCACGCGCCCGACGTACAAACGCACAAATATGGCGGCATCCGCTGCACCTCTACGCTCCTCCTTCAGGATTTGCTTACCGTTAACCGCACACTACTGTGGCAGCCGCGCCAAACTGCGGACGCACAGAAGGCTCGACAGTCAAAAGAGGCAGCTGTGTCATTCTGTGAAAAGGTACGTGGCGCCATATTTAAAATACTGTCGTTTTTTTGTTGTTGAAATTAACAGAAGGGATGGAGAGCGGCAATGAAGTACCGGTGGAAGGATAGTAACTCACAGCAGGTTTTAATGTAACCAGTAGATGGCGCCAGATATGTTAAATAAACACACCATCATGTTGTGCTAAAATGTGATAAACTGCTAGAAAATGAACAGCAGCGGGAGCGCGCAACCTGTTCCGCGCGACATTGAACCGACGTCACTCGCAAATTTAAATTATTTTGTGATAAAGATACACGTGTTTTTTTTTTTGTTTTTTGTTTTTTTGCGAAACGTTAGTGCTTAAAAATTATAATATCCAATTCATATGATATATGTATTTTCTCTCATGTAAATTAACATTACTACTGATTTTAATTGCTTTAAACAATTTTTGAAATAAAGGTAAAGATAGTCTTCAAAATAATGTTATTTTCTTTATGCTATTTTTACTTAGATATTGATGTACATTTTCGCATCCCACGTGCTGTGTCACTTTGTTGCCATAGGAACGACTGCTTTCCCTTTCCATTGTAGGGAAGAGGCTGTCCCATTCACGTTTATACCCTCCACCTACAATCCAGGTGCCTTCCACAGCTGTGATTGTGACTTTATTGCGAGTGACACTTGACCTTTTATAGGGCACTCAGTGAAATACTTTGAAAAGCTAATATTCAGGCCAATAGTGTTATTGGAATACAGGACAAGACCTTATTACCTTTGTAACATTCAAAAAATATAGATATTTTGATGGCAAAAATTAATGTCAATGTAAAAATAAGAAATGCCTATTTGCCTGAATATGTTAAGAAAAATAACAAAAGTGCTTCTATAAGAAATTCATGAAAAACCCTGAGAGTGAAAGAAACCCTTTTTTTGTGTGTGTTTTTGGTACAACATAACCTTAGAGGCATTAATGCTGATACTGGCACTTACATTTTTTAGTTTATAAACCTACTTTTTACCTTTTTTTCTTGACTTTTTAACTTTTTTTCCAACTTAATTTACAGTAGGTAATATATCATTCCAGGGCTCATCTAAGTGGTCAAATGCCAAAATAAGTTGTACAGCTATGCAGCAGTATTTTTGCTGAATCCCTGGATATAGATCTTGTTCTTCTAGACCTCACTTAGGGACGGGGGGGACTCCATTTGTAAGGGGTATGCAAGTGATCAAAAACGGTAAGTTGCCCTATAAAGAGTTAGTGGTTAGGGTTGGGATTCAACCTCAGGTCTGGGAGTCGATAACATTTTGACACAACACGCCACCTTTAGCTGTGGTTGTTGTACTGTTTCAATGAGCTTCTACAATGTGTGTAGCGGCTAAAATCCTATATTTTAGGCTTCTGGTTGCTATTCCTGAATGCCGTTGGTTTTACCTGCGCTTAATGAAGATTATCATGCCAATCTTTACTTTACTTATAATAAATTCATTTATTAACAGAACCATGTCCATAGTTTCACTACTTCCCTTTACATAAATACATAAATTCGACATTAATCTAAACCAAACACAATAGAAAACTGTTGCCTCCTCTCATTAACAAAAGCTGAACAGAATCATGGTTGACTTTAAATAACCCCATCATCCAGCAGACAATAGGAACTCACAATCCTCCCATGGAGACGATAAACACAGGAAAGGACAAATGGCTACTACAATGTGATAAGATTTAGACAAGATGTCACAGGGTGTCTTCAAAAATTATTAAAGAGTTTAGTCTAAATATTAATATATTTCCCTTCAACTGATTTAAAATGACGAGTTCAAAATTTTAGCCGATAGTTTATTAAGGACTTCTTTCTGTTCTGTACATAATGTTCCCCAGGCATGCCGCCGTGGTGATTTCAGGAACAGAGTTGGCTCGTCAAATTCACAGAGAAATCCAGCGTGATGTGGAAGAGCTAATTGCCCATGGCAACATGAGACCCCACCTCGGTGTCATCTTAGTCGGAGACGATCCAGCCAGTCACACCTACGTTAAGAACAAGACCCGGGCAGCCACCATCCTGGGTCAGATATAAGCATTGTTTGTCTTTCTCAGTTCTGATCATTGAATGCATCATGCAGTCATATACATGCATCTCAAGTTAGAGCATTGTTGAAGTGATTATCATATATTAATTCATTACATAAGAGTGATGTTTATCTGTCCTCTAGAAATATTAAAAAGTGCATATTTAACAATATATTATGGCCACTTTAAAGTGACGTTATCCTCACCCTTCAGAAAAAAATAGATGCTAAGGAAGATTGCATATCAGGGTGCTGCATCCAAGCATATTAATGGATAGATGAGTAGGAGAAAAAAGCCTATTCAAGAATTCAAGGTAGACGATGTGCATACCTTCCACAACATGGGCTGAAACATTCCTAGTGTTACTGGAGATAATGTCATGAATGTCTTACCTGTCCTGAAAAGGGACCTTTGTTCAGATTAAAGTTAATTTCCCACTTAATAAGACAATCAAGATGATGCCGAATGGTTGTCTTCATGCTACCCCTTCATTAATGCAATCTTTTGTGTAAATAAAGCTCTAAGCAAATATTACACATATTGCACAGTATGTGGAAAACCTCTCAAAGAAAAAACAAAAGGGATTTTAAGTAGTTTGAAGCTGTTATTCTTAAAAATACCAGAAATGGATATTTCACATGAGCAGCTCTATTACCAAGGCATCTATAAATAAATGATTTTCTATTTTAGAACTGACTTACTGAAAACAACAGTTCTAAATTATATTCTGATTTATTTCTCCCACACTCCCCATATTATTTACTCTTATGTAAATCACTACGTCTGTTGGGCTATTTTTACAAATAAAAATCAGATCACATGTATTGCTGCTGTGTTTAAAGCTGACGTGTTGGGAGTGTAACATTCCTCAAATTTCCAGGTATTTCCAGTGACACAGTGGTTCGACCCAGCTCCGTGTCCCAGGAGGAGCTGCTGGAGTTAATTGATAAGATGAATCGTGACTGGAAAGTCAGCGGCCTCTTGGTTCAGCTGCCACTTCCAGGTATGTAGAAAAGAATCTGTAAATCCTAATTCTGCCTACCTATAAATGAAGTGCAATTTCTCTTCTACTATTTTTGGAGTGTATTTGGTTTGTATAGATCCTAAGTCAGAACTCTATTGCTACCTATGTTGAAAAAAGGCTAAATAACTCAGTGGGTGTTTAAAATCCTTTATGTATAAAGCTGAACCCTGTATCGCAAACAATTCAAAACAGTTTATTACTATAGGGCCAATTCACAGCACATGTCATCTTAAGGCACTTTAAAGATCACCAGATCATGCAGTCAAATTGATTCAAAGTTTTCTATCTAAGGAAAACCAGTAGATTGCATTGACTCATTGACACGGATGCAATTCCTCACACTAAGCATGCTTGTAGCGACAGTGGAGAGGAAAAACTCCCTTTTAACAGGGAGAAACCTCCAGCAGAACCAGACTCGGAAAAAGCAGAGAGATCTTGCAAACAAGATTGCAGTCATTATTTGCAGAGTTTAGAGCAAAACTGCACCTGAAATTTTAAACGACGCTCTTTTGTGTTAAAAAAACGTTCTACTGGAGTAAAAACTGTTTACTGATTTTGTTTTAACATTGTTTTTGTTAAACATCATTGTTTTATGTGCAAGGAAAACATCTCATCACATTCCTTAAGGTGTTTTTTGACCACCTAAGATAAAATAAAGTGATGACAAACATTTTTATATTTAAATAACAACCTCACTTTTATTATTATTTTTTTTAATAGTATAGTGATAAAGGTATAAATATTGTGTATCAAATAGTGAATAGTCCAATGTGTTGGTAGCAGTTCTAATTTTATCTTTATTTAAGACACATTTGGTCATTTTGTAAAATAAAATAAAAATAATTTCAAGTTATAATATTACCTGAAAATAATAATATTCATAATAAATAAATAACAAAATTCATGCTTAATGTAGTTATAGCTGATATATACCGCCTCTCCCTCCTTTAGATCACATCAACGAGCGAGCTGTCTGTAACGCCATTGCTCCAGAGAAGGATGTGGATGGTTTCCATATTGTGAACATTGGGAAGTTGTGCCTGGACCAGAGGTCTATGGTACCTGCAACACCTGCAGCTGTCTGGGAGATGATCAAAAGATCAGGTAAACCAACAATGGTTCTAAATCCCTTCTAGGTGTCTATTTTTATTTGCCAGTAATTTTTCCAAATTGATTCTCTAGATGGCAGTAAAGATCTGTTATTACTCATGCTCACAGTGCTCTGCTAGTACCATTTTATACCATTATATCTGGAAGTCATGCAGTGTGATCTTGATATTTCTGATATTGTCTAACCTTTAATAAATTACTTTTTCAACCTGGAGAGACTCACACAGAGAAAAGCTTCAATTAGAAAAATGTTTTTTTTTTTTTTTATACCGGTAACATAATAATATTCTTCACCATATTTCTATCTAAGGAAAACTAGCTGATTGAGAGGAGTCATTGACTCTATGCAATCCCTAGCAGTGAGCATGCATGTAGCAACAGTGGAGAGGAAAATTCTCTTTTAACAGGAAGAAACCTCCAGCAGAACCAGGCTCGGTGTGAGCGGCCATCTGCTGAGGCCGATTGGGGCAGAGGAGACAGAAGCAGATGAAGACATAAACCAAATAAGTTCTTTGGCGCTCGGGCCCCGGCAGAAGACTTCAGTGCTGTGAAACAACATTGGTTTAAATGAGTAACCTAGAAAAGTATTAGAGTAGTCTTCCCCCATGGCCCGCACTCTGGTAGTGGAATAAGCCAGAGGGTAAGTGGGACAGCAAACAGTCTGAGAATGAGATAAGTGGAGGTCGGTTAAAGTTCTCTTGCGTGTGGGAGAGAGAAGCTGGGCTAGGAGCTAAATGAAGGGGGTCTTGCAAGATGATTGGCTTTGGAGAAGGTGCAACACCGAGTTGATTGGCTGAAGCTGAACAATTGACATCGCAGGTGGTTCAGGTGAAGCTGAGACTCTTCCAGGTGGAATTTACTGAAGCCTGAGCCTTCCTGCAGTAGGTATATCTTTTCAGACATTTCCAATAGTTGTTGAGCAATGCTGGCATTCACAGAAAATAAATGCCTTGTTCTTTGATTCAACCCCATATTTATCATTTAATTAAATAGTGGCTTAATATGTTGATAAAGGTACCCCCTGTGATCACAGTATTAGATAAAAAGTCTAACATTTCTACATTAACATTAAAAAGAAAAAAAAATAAGGAAAAAATAAATAAATAATGGAGATTTTGCTTCCTGATCAAACACATAGAGGAATGTTTGTGTTTGTTGCCAAGAAAAGTAAAATCTGCATCCAACTTGGCTGCTAATCAGTGCAGTTCAGTTCAGGTAACTGTTTTTGCAAAGAATGCCATTGATGGGTGGCGAGGCATGTTGCGTAGGACTCAGGTCTATGTACGCTATTTTATCTGCTGTAAGATATCAACAATAACGATATAACAGGGTGCGCAATGACAAAAAAATAAAACCAAAAACGATTTAACCGATGGTTTATAGTGTTTGTTTTAAAATCAAAATTTATACTAATAAAGAATTTTGACTTTATCTGTACTCCTATTTTGTTCAATGTTGGAGATCTGCTAAGAGAACAACAGAGGCTGATTCTGTGTGATTAATTTAGTAGATGACATCAACTTCAGTAACAAGTATTAAATGAGTAATTTATTTCTTTTCTATGTTTCTTTCAATGTCAGATCATTATTCCAAAGATAACTTTAGAAAATATGGTAGAGAATATTACTTTCAACATTTAGGGCTTAATCAGTGTTTTAATGTTTAACCTCAACAAACTGTTTAAACAAATCGTTTCTTTGCAAACACGTTGTGACCTGATACACAAATCTACAGCAAAACTATCTGTAAATATTTTAGATAAGGATTTTCATGAGAATAATAATTGAATGTTTTCATCCCTGGGAATGTGTTTATGCAGGAATACAGACTGTGGGAAAGCATGTGCTGGTTGCTGGTCGCTCCAAAAATGTTGGAATGCCCATTGCTATGTTGCTGCATAGTGATCGGAACCATGAACGCCCTGGAGGTAAGTCAGTTTCCTTGCTTGTTTTATTATCTCCACAAGTTTATCGGCTCAATAATATATTCATCATTTTTGTAGAAAATGCAAGTTGCAACATCACGGTTTTCCCTGAGCTTTTGTCAGGATATGAATGCTTGCTTCAGTATTTGCCTTTTTCTCCAAATATAATATATGCTGATGCATGTCCGACAGGATCAAAGGAAGGGAGTGTGAAGGCCTGAAAACTGGGTGAAACTTTTGGCACAATGGATGGCTGTGAAACGGATCCAATCCTTATATGGTGCAGGAAAAAAATGTTGGATTTCAAAAGGTGTTGCCTGTTAGGATTAAGCAACAAGATTTACTTTAACTGTCAAAGTTCAGCTGTCTGACATGAGAAAGCACAAAAACAAGCAAAGCCATATAATTAAAGTGCGCCAGAAGCTGAAGTTGCTGTTGAACTCAAAAGAAGCACAGAGAAATGTAATGTGCCTTACAGGGTTAGTTCCTCAGGGTTTCAGGGAATGACATACATCCCGTCTGGGGCGGTTCTAACCAGTTAGCATCATGAAACTTTTCTCATCCAGAAATCTATAGAGAAGAAGAAACCAGTAGAGAAAACAAGTATCCCTACCAGTTTTACCTGTTTTTGAAGTAACTGTTTTGGGAGCTATTTCTAACTGTTGTTTTTTAGGGTTGTGCCTTTAAAAAAAAAGAAGAAAATTCAAACATTTTGTAAACACAGATTTGTCCTGGACCGTTCAAATTGGCTATAATAATGTAGGTAACATCTGATTGTGATGTATCTTTTAGATATATACCTTTCTAACAAGTTTTGCCAAGAAAAAAACTGAAGTCTTTGTTTTATAGATTCAGGGGTGTCTTAAACATTTCTCAGAGATTTTGATTCATATTGGCACATTTGCTTCACTCACTTAAGGTGAATTATGTAGCTGTACATTTATTCCAGCACACCTCAGAGGTTTTAACTGAGATCCATTGGCTGTGGAGACCGTTGGAGTTTAGTTAACTGTCACACTCATTTTTCTTTTTAAGAAATCAGGTTTTTCCTGCTTGAAGGAGCCATCTTAGATGGATGGATACAGTAAAAGTGATTCACATAGTCAACAACTACACTTTGTTGGCCTGTTGTGTTTAGGTGAGGTTCAGTTGGGACTAAAGCCTCCAAGAGACACACTGACACCATCACTACCTGCCCTAACATTGGATCCAATGCGTGAGGGATCCATGTATTTATGTTTTTTTAATATAATTTTTAATCTGACCCTGTGAGTCATACTGTTGGAAGAAGACTCATCAGACCAAGAGACATTTTTCCATGAAAAAAACAACAACAAAAAAAAAATCTGGCAAAAGATGCAGATATATGTTGAAATTAAATACATTCTCTGTGAGAACTTGTTAAAATGAGTCAATGCTTTTCAGATGAAATTACATGAAATTCCAGCTTAACTGTTAAACATGTGGCGCATCGAGCTCCTGGTTTCTCCACGCCCTCATAGTTAGGTGCACCCTCTACAGTTAGTGTTTATGAATTAAAGGTATGAGTTTGTTTTATTTAGTTTCAGCAATTACATGGCAGTAAAACGCAGTAACCACTTAGTCATTTGGCACTGTTTTACATATTTGTGCATGTTGTATCATCAACTTGGATGTAAACTGAACTGTAGGCATGTCTGCAGTGAAGTTGGATTTTAG
The DNA here is from genome assembly GCF_000732505.1 of Cyprinodon variegatus. Classification (NCBI taxonomy): domain Eukaryota; kingdom Metazoa; phylum Chordata; class Actinopteri; order Cyprinodontiformes; family Cyprinodontidae; genus Cyprinodon; species Cyprinodon variegatus. The sequence goes on from NW_015150574.1 coordinate 195,831, forward strand.
AGTTATAGACATTTAACTAGTGATTTCCAGACATATATGAGAACCAATATGAGTTATTCAACAGGCAGGATTTAAACACAACAGCACTTTTTCTACACTTTTTTCTCTGCTGAAAATGAGGACTAGGGTGGATTAAACAGAAAATCATCTCTCTGCCAGTCAGAAGACCAGCGATTCCACTCTAGACTCTGGACATGGATGTACAGGAACAACATTATGAGCATCCCTAACCAGGTCCTTCAACCAACAGTTAATTCATTTTTTTAAATTGATGCCTAAAAAAGTCAAAATGAATCAAGCATTTTACATAATCACTCATGGAAGTAAACTCTATGGAATATATAAATACATCAAAAACCTTTTTCATGCTGGTTTGAAGAGAGCTAGAAGAAGCTGAATGTGGGTTATAAGTAAATGTTCTTTTCTAATCCATTAGGAGTGGACAGTTTTGTGTCATTAATCATACAATGGGTGCTCTGTGAATATCCAAACTATTGACAACAAAACAAATTAGTTTCACTGTGCAATTTATGAAGAAAATATCAGTATGTTTGAATTGTCTTTGCTGTTTTAACTATTTATTGAGGTCCTTTAAATTATCATTATATATTAAGATTATATTTCAAGAGATTACATTATTTTCTAGTCTTCCATAGTGTATTTGTTGTACCTAATGTAAAAGTTGTCAGGTCTCTATTTAATAATGTGTATATTCTAATTTGTTTTAGCATGACACGCTTTTGAAAGTTGTATACCACAGCATATTGTGAAAAAAATATTATCTTCCATACCTAGGATGCATTTGACATTCTAATATATTATGAATTACCATACATTTGGGGATTTACCAAAACATGTCCAATTCAGAGCAGCTTCAGTATGAAAGGGTGTTTCATCTGGAGAGAAATGTTGTTTATAATGTACATTTAGAACCTTTACAGGATTATAGGGCATATATTTTGTTGGAATTTTTCCCCTTTAACTAAACAACTGTTATGTTTATTTCCCTGACGTAGATGAAAAATTATACAATAAAAAAGGATAATACAATAATAATACATATAACAAAGCAGTCCATAAAACAGACCAAGGTTGCCACAAACCTATGATGTTATCTTTGGAACGACAAACGCAGACCTCAGTGCTTAGTAAGATGGGAACAAGACTGAAAAGTTTTGTTAGAAAAATGTGATCCCACTGGTCAGTTTGTTCCTTACCTGCCTGTATGGAACTCAATCCCCCCTGCTATAAGCATCTTCTTTTATCCTATATGGCTTCCTATAGTATAGAGTCAAGCACAGTCTGTTGCAAACAACATAAAATAAAAATCTTGCATTTTAAATCTTATCCATCCATCCATCCATCCATCCATTTTCCGTCACTTTTATCACAGCTGGGGACGCAAGGAGTCCTGTCAACACAGAGACACACAGGACAAACAACCATTCCGCACACAATCACACGTAAGAAGAATTTGGAGAAGCCAATTAACCTATCAGTCATGTTTTTGGGCTGTGGGAGGAAGCCAGAATACCCGGAGAGAACACAGGCATGCTCAGGGAGAGCTCCATGCAGAAAGACCCTGGGCTTGGAATCGAACCCAGAACCTTCTTGCTGCAAGGCAACAGTTCTATCCACTGGTGCACTGCGCAGCCCCCTTTTTAAATCTTATTTTAATAAAAACGTCACACTTTCAGCAGGGTTTATCCAGTTAGGTGGCTGAAGATTCAAGCACACTTCAGTCTCTGCATACAGAGCAGGCCTGAAACATTTGCTTTGACTCATCAGTCCACGTTCTAATAGTTCTAACCACAAGCTTAGAAGTATTTAATTTTCAATAAGTTGGAATGAGATGAAGGAATGAGCAGGAAAATAAGTCTCTGTGGTAAACCCTGTCTACTTTGTTTTACTGCAGTGTTTAATGAGCACTGACTAATACTGTTATCCAAACCATAAAATTCTGCCAGCATTTAATGAGATCAAGGATAAAAAATGCTGAGGCATGCATAAATCAGTAATCCCATTTTTCCCGAGTCTTTTAGGCAGCATACTTAGTACTCAAATTAAGGGGGGGATTAGGGGGGTGGCATCCCCCGTCTTAAAAAAAATCTTAAAAATCATCCCCCTTCTTAAATGACCATCCCCCAATACCATCCCCTGTGACATTTTATCACTGAATGTGTAAATTTCTATTATATATTTACAGTAATGGCAATAATACTGCCCCTTTCAACATTTGGCGGGCTGTGGAATTACGAGTAGGGCACAGCGTACTCATTCATATGTCAATCTGTTTTCTCATCAATGGGCGTGAGTTTAGGGCGATGTGTGCTCCCGTGACCGGGGAGGTGATTCTCGGCAGGCAGGTAGCCTGCCAGTCAAGGGACTGACTGCAGTTCTACTGAAAGGTGCCTTGGTCAAGGTCAATGGCAAGCTAGTATAAACATGTTTTGTTTGGGAAGGGAAGTAATGATCAACATCTACAGTATGACAGCAGCCATGGTCAAATATCCTGGTTGTTGTTTGCCACAGAAATAAAAAAGAAAAAGGAAAAAATCATCTAAGACAGCATCTAAGACAATTTCACAGTCTCTATCAACATTTTCTGATCTGTCGTAATCTAAGATTGTCATACCATCCAGCCCTTGCTTGAGATCCTTTAAGATGTATTTGATACTCAGACACATGTCAAGAGTAAGGAATGACCATGACAGTGTTCACCAAAGAGCACAGTTTTGGTGTTTTAGATTCTTTTAACCATGCAAATTATAATTTGTTTTAAATATTATCTGATTCCTGATTTTCCTTTCATTGGAAACGAAAATAAAGCACAGTCGGTGTACTTGATTGCCAGGGTAGAAAATAAGTAAAATTCCTACTGTATGACTGTAAAAACTGTTTTGTCACTCCATTCCATGCTCTTCCAGCCTGACGCCATTTCGTCTGATATGACACCCATATGTCTGATCTGCTGGGACTTGTTCCTTCCTTAGATCATATTCTTTATCTTTCCTGAATCTTCCTGTGAGATACTTTTTATCTTCCTCCTTGCCTCCATAACTTGCACAACACTAAAAACAATGCACGGTTTCCTTAGTTATTAGGGTCACACACTGCCGTTAAGAACCTGCAATTTACTGACTTCCATAAAGCTGTTGTGTTTTATAAAATAAGATTTTTTAAATGCATAAGGTTTACTCCTATACTAAAATGTATTTCATTTCTATACATTATGGCACAATGTGCCTTGGATTATATTTTTTACAGTTTTTACATTCAGCTCCCCTTCTCAGACTGATATTCTTGCGATGTGCTATCAAACCTAAATCTATGAGTTTCAACTCCCATCCATAGACTCAAATGTAAATGAAATCAAGACAAAACATCCATGGTCCACATTAGAGTGAATAGTGAATGATTAATGTCGGTTAATTAATCCTAAATGATACTTTGTCCCCCTCAGGTGATGCCACGGTGACGATTGCTCACAGGTGTACACCACAGTATCGGTTGAAAGAGTTGAGTCTTCTGGCTGACATCATCATTGCAGCAGCAGGTAATTACAGTTAGGTAGGATGAAACTCCTCTGTGGAAGATGGCTTTCTGATACTTGTGCTGTTGACATTGTTTTGTGATAACTTTTCGTCACGCTTATCCCAAGCGGAGGGGTCCTGGTGCCTATCTCCAGCTGTCTATGGGGAAGAGGGGGGTACAGTACAACCTGGACAGGTCGCCAGTCCATCGCAGGGCAACACAGAGACAAACAAAATAAACAACCATTCATGCACACACTCACACCTACTGTAAGGAAAATTTAGAGAAGCCAATTAACCTAACAGTCATGTTTTTGGACTGTGGGAGGAAGCCGGGGTACCCGGAGAGAACCCACGCATGCTCAGGGAGAACATGCAAACTTGGAATCAAACCCGGAACCTTCTTGCTGTAATGCAAGAAGGTTCCACGCCACTGAGCAGCCAGAATATGCATTACAGAAACAAATGTTCATTTTATTAAGAGAATATGCACAATCTTAATAAAATTATTTTTTTTTGCTGTAATGTCCTCCATCTATTACTGCTTGTCTTTTATGGTCATGGGGGTCTTTCCTGCATTGAGTCATTGAGCAAAGGGCTGGGTAAACCTTGATCAGGTAACCAGACCATCACAGAAAAACATACGGACACACAAATATGCACACACCTGGGGGCAATTTAGAGTTACTAATCAACCTAGCAGTCATGTCATTTTTCAGTCATGTTCATGTTATCAATAACTTTCCCCCATAGTTTCCTAATTTGCATATAAGGAAATATTTTGGCTAGAACTGTACAAAATAGGAGAGATTGTGAAAAAGGCTTGCCAGCCCTTACTTGAACAGCTCTTGTTACAGGCTGCCTTATTAATGAAAAAACATTTCTCAGTAAATATCTGTCTCACTGCCCTGTCACTGGTTTCAAGTTACTCTGTTTTTAATGAAGAAAAAAAACAGTCTAATAAGTTTGGAATGTGAAACCACAAATGAAGAGAAACACTACCATAAGACGGTTTAGTTCACTGGGGGTTGCTGGGGTCACCATTGTTTGTATTAAAAGATTCTTTATTTGTTGAAGAATAGATGGAAACGAAGAGGCAACATTGTTTTAGGTCTCTTAGCAACTCTTTAAACAATGAGGCAAATATTTGCTCATCTTTATAGTCAGAAAGGGGTTTTTAATCTAAACCTGTCCATCTTAACAGATAGAGCAACGATCAAAAGGTAATTACCATGGCAGGTACCAGTTTATTACCTGGAACTTATATGACTGGGCAAAGACCCATGTGTATCTTCCCATCATACATAGGTAGCAGGATGGTAGACAGTGGGGATTTCTGATATTATTCATCATGATTCAATACTCAAGGCAACACTGGTTTGTTGGGGATTTTGATTTTTGATTTTGAGTGGCGGCCTAGTTGTTAGGGCATAGAGCTTGGTATCCTGAGGTTGTGAGTTAAACCTCCACTCTGGTTCTCCGAGCAAGACCCTTAACCCCTGTTTGCTCCCTGGGCACTGCACAGTGGCAGCCCACTGCTCCCCAAAGGAGATGAGTTAGATGCAGAGTTAATTTCTCAGTTGTGAGATCAATAAAGTTCAATTAAATGCTGATTGGTTAGCCTGTATTTTGCATGGAACTAAGAACATATAAATGTGCTGGTGTTGCTGATCTGATTTACAGCTTTAAATTTGGGACTTTTTTAATGTGAGATGAGAACTCCACTTTGCATTTGATGCTTTTAGCCCACAGACTAAAATAAATTGACTCATTTTACGCTACACTGAGATTTTTCATAGTGCAATTTGATATTTACAACCTTTTTCTTTAGGGATTGCCCAATTCAACATGTTCATTCCTGATATATAACCTATGATGCAGCTTTGAATAATGACTGATATAGATATTGACCCAATATATCAGCACAAATCATGCATGACTTTTAGTATGCATTTTGTGCATGTTTTGGCTTATATCAGACCACTTTCTGGTACCAATATTGGGATAGCCCTACTCTTTGTTTGTTTCCTTTGAGAAAACAAAAACACATAGAAAATAAGTTAAATAAATCAGTATCACTTTAGCTTTTTCTAAAGAAAGGACCCACCCAGAGACACTTTAAGCAAGCTTGAGGGTTATATAATTCATAACAACTAGGCAAGGCAAGGCAAGTTTATTTGTAAAGCACAATTTAGTACAAGAACAATTCAAAGTAAAATAAAGTAAGTAATAAAATAGGAGTAAGATAAAAGAAGAATAAAAGCAAATAAAGATAAAACACATTTGAAGCAGCTAGTAAAGCAAATAAAACATTTGGGTCAACAAGTTTAACCTAATGATACCTTAGTTAGCAGTTTACCTTCAACAGCCAAAGGCAGCTCTAAGAAAATAGGTTTTTAACTTTGACTTAAAAGAACTCAAGCTTTCAGCACCTTTACAGTCTTCTGAGAGTTTGTTCCAGATAAGAAGATCATAGGAACTAAATGCTTCTTCTCCATGTTTCATTCTAGTTCTGGATGTACAGGGTAGGCTGGAACTAGAATACCTGATTGGTCTGGGAGGTTGATAAACTGAAAACAAATCTGTTATGTATTGAGCTGCTGATCCATTCAATGGATCAGCAGCTCAATACACTTCATTATAAACCTATAAAGAGGCTTTTGCAGTAATGAACTCTACTAAAGATAAATGTACAGCATCAAAATGCAAATAAAACCTTGCTTATTTAAATCAGACAAGTTACTTGTTGGGCCGATGCTGATATTTTAAAAACCAACTAACATGTCGGATACTAATGTCCATACCTACAATTTGTGCATCACCAGTTGCGGGGAAAAAGACTAAAGATATTTTAGATTCCCCTTTATTGATATATGTACATTTTTGTTTCCTTGTTGGTTAGGTGTTCCCAGTCTGATTACAGCAGACATGGTGAAAGAGGGTGCAGCTGTTATTGACGTTGGCATAAATCGCATCCAGGATCAGAAAACAGGGGCGGTTCGTCTCATCGGAGATGTGGACTTTGAGGGTAAAACAAATAATAAAAGTTACCCAGATTGCCTCAGCAGAGGATATTTCCTAACACCTTGACATGAGCAGCATACCATTGTGAATAGAGGAAATTGCTTAACACCATATCATGTTTCTGATTTTTTTGTTATAGGAGTAAAGGAGAAAGCTGGTTTCCTAACACCTGTCCCTGGAGGTGTGGGTCCCATGACTGTTGCCATGCTTATGAAAAACACTGTGACTGCTGCCAGAAACGCACTGATGCATTAAAAAGCATACACCCTTCAGTTAAGTTTGGTTTACACAGAGGAAACAGCTTTTAAAGATGCAATAGGCTGCATACAGTTCAATGCAAACTCGGATACCAATCCTTCGAGTAACCATGCAACACATGTCAACATCTATGACCTCAAGATCTTATACCTGCCTGGAAACCTACTTGATATGTACTATCTTTATGTCCTTAATTATTGTTCAATTTGTTGTTTTAAATAAGATTTTGCTTTTTACAAGTTATATGGATATTTTTTCTACTGCAGTGTTCAATTTTAATAAATATGCTTTAAATTAACTGTAAAGAAGACATAATAAAGGTCAGTGGCACAGTGCTCATGTTTATTTTTGGATTATTTACATTTTCTTAAATGTTTTTTTTTTATCGCATTCATTGGAAACATATCTAAATGTAATCTTATTTGGCAAAAATAGACCTTCATTTTATACTTTTGGTCTTGGAAAACCAAAACGAATGTTTCCTAATGAAATTGGTTGTCTTATTTAATAAGGTATATATCTGAAGATTCTTGGTCATTCAAGTCATGGTCAACCTTGAAAAGTTCAGTTTAGGCAACTGGGTGTTAAGTTTCCTAGAAGACTTTTCACCTCTCATCCCAGAGGCTTCCTCAGTTCTAACTGGCGGTTGTAGCACTGAGATTAATTTACTGTCGATGTACAAAATTAAGCCTAGGCAGAAGTTTAAGTGAAGAAACTCATTGCTTTTCATAAATCCACCTGTGACACAGCCAATCAGCTTTGAACCACACCCCCACGAAAGCCAATTGGCATCCTAAGTTCATCTTTAAAGGCCTCCAATACGCACTTGTCTGCTCCTGTGCGCAGGCGACGGATGCACTGTGACTTCATTTAGATGACACAGTTTCAACCCACCTCCAGCCCCTCCTCCACCATCATAGCTAAAGCTTCACCATGGTGTAAGGGGTCATTGATGATGTTACGGGCCCAGGACACGCAGCGCTGGGATAAAATTTATTTTATGGAGGAAAAGAGGGGCCCCAATCATCCTTTCTGCTGTTCTTACTACTCTCCTCACCTTCTTCCAGTCTGAGGCTCTGCAGCCTCCACACCACACAGTGAGACAGCTGATCAGAATGCTCTCTATGGTGATTCTGTAGAAGATCGTGAGGATGGGTGGGTGCAGGTTGGTGTTTCTTATCTTCCGCAGGAAGTACAAGTGTTTTTGTGTCCTTTTGACCAGTGAGGTGGTGTTTACAGACCAGGTGAGATTGTCTGTGATGTGCACCCCTTGGAATTTGGTGCTGCTGACCACCTCTACAACTGAGCTGCTGATGAGCAGTGGAGCGTGGTAAGGCCGTTTCTTCCTGAAGTAGACAATGATCTCTTTCGTCTTCTCCACATTCAGGATCAGGCTCTTATCTTTGAACCAGCCCACCAGCTGCTCCACCTCCTCGTTGATGTCCTGGTTGTTGTCTTCTCTGATGATAACAACCAGGCATGGTGTCTTCTGCAATGTTCAGGATGTTATTGGTGGTGAAGCTGGAGACGTAGTCATGTGTCATCAGAGTGAACAGCAGGGGGCTCAGGACGCAGCCCCGAGGGGAGCCTGTGTTTAGGGTGATGACATCAGAGGTGTTCTGTCCGACCTCGAATGACTGAGGTCTGTTTGTGAGGAAGTCTAGCAGCCAATTGCAAGTCCAGCTGTTCCAGTTTGCCAATCAGATGCTGTGGAATGATGGTGTTGAAGGCTGAGCTAAAGCCCAGGAACAGCATCCGCACGTGGTGATTCTTCCCCCCAGGTGTGCCAGGCTCAGGTGAAGAGCAGAGGAGATGGCGTTCTCAGTGGCACGGTTCCGTCGGCAGGCAAACTGGAATGGGTCGAATGTTGCGGGAAGACTGGAGGCGATGCATTCTTTAACCAGCTTTTCGAAGCACTTCATCATGATGTGAGTCATGACAGGCCGGTAGTCATCAAATGAGGTGACCTGAGGCTTCTTTGATTGATGGGGTCAGACTTGCACATATTTGCATATTTGCACTATGGAATGTCTGTGAGGACACCGGCCACCTGACCTGCATACTCCTCGTACATCTGCCCAGGTATGTTATCGGGGCTTGGGGCCTTTCATGGGTTGTCTCTCCAGTCTTCCGCACATCAGCTGTGTCAATGTGGAGTGCCTCCTCTCCCTGATGTGGAACGGCTTTCACTGGTGGAGTGCTGTTTAGTGCCTCAAACCTTCCAAAGAAGTTGTTCAATCCATTTAAGAAGTCAGCATCAGCTTAACCCACTGGGGGGAGGTTGTGTTGTAGTCTGTGATCACCCGTATGCCTTGCCACATCCTCTTGGTGTAGCTGGCATCATGGAAGAGTTCCTGGATCTGCCGGCTGTGGTTCTGCTTCGCTGATCTGATGGCATGGTTAAAGTTGGCACTCTCTGTCCTCAGGGCCTCTTTATCAACAGATCTGAAAGCTTAGTTCTGTGCTTTTAGCGATTTCCGAACCTCTCCATTCATTCAGGGTGGTTGGTTGGCCCTGGTGGTGATGTTCTTTTTGAGGCAAATGTCTTCTAGAAAACTTCAGATCAAGTTGGCCAAAGTAAACTATTCAAGCAATAATGTCTATGTTTAAAAGAAAAAGTGGAAAAAACGGGAAAAAACTCAATTTTCTCATTGTTTTATAGAAACAAATGCATTTGACACACTGAACTCCCGTTCTAAATCAAAACCCAAGCCAAAATTGATCATCTCCTCTATGATAACAATCAGTATGGAATGAATAAAAAATAGTCTGATTAAAAAATAAGCAATGTCTGTTTTATTAATTTCAAGCTCAAATACTTCAATTCAATTAAGAAATATGATATTGATCCAAAAAGAACGTTTGATAACAAAATGAATTAAACAATATTTGCTGTTCAAACTAAAGGAAGAAATACTATTTAATACTTGTTGTTACTTTGTATCAATAAGACAGTTTTACGGTTTCTGAAAACTGCGATATGTTCTGTGTTCTAATGGAGTCCACCCATTCCTGGCACTGTGAACAGATATTCGAGCTCCCAACCTTTGGACTGCATTCCAAGCTTTCTTTTCTTTTCTTTGTTTTTTGCCGTTGAACTGATCTCACAAGTATTCTGTTGCTCTAATCGGGCTGGTTACGCCAATTTTTTGATCCTGTGGGTCTGAAAGTAAGATGCTGCTCTCCAGCTGTTGTGTTTACAGTTCTTTTTTTGTAGAATAATATATGTTTGCATTGCTGCATGGTAACATGACCTTTTCAAATATTTTCATGCATTGGAATTGATTCATGTTTCCTTGCTGACAATAAACAGTTCTCACAATGTAGTATTGAGAATGTTCATATCATAATTTCTGAGCCACCATGCTTAACAATGTCCCCGGCCTTGAACTCAGTGATTGGAAATCTTTTGATCATCTGTCTGCATCCAGTAACAAATAAAAATGTATTAATACTGCTTAACTTCTCAATCAGTGTGTTAATATGTTCTATAACAAAATGTAACCTTACCAACATGCTGGGGGTCTTTTTCACTGTTGATTTTACTATCAGTTTAGCTTTACATAGGTGTTACCTAATGGTTGCACTATTCACAGGTCCCTGTGTGGCAGCTGATCACTATTTTTTATTTATATATATTTTTTGCCATTTTAGCGATTCTTCAATCCATTAGAATGCTAGTTTAACAATTTCCTCACATCTCTCTGATCGTGGTTTCAATTTGAACAGATTTTTATTTACTTTTATATATGTTGTTTGATCTCCAATCAAGTTTGTTTTAAGAGTGCTGGACAATTGAACTTTTTTCCACTTGCAGTTAAAAAGCAATCATTGTGTAGAACATTTGCTGCCATACTGTAGTCCCAAGAAAAGGGGTGCCTTAATTTTACAGGATTAATGAAATCACTTAATTAAATGCGTAATTAAATAGTACTATCACTTCATAAAAACTCCCACCTGGTCACCGGCGCATCGTTTTCTATATTTACATCAAACACAGCAGTACGCTTGAAAATAACACCGGTTAAACTTTTAGACTTGGACAAACTTTATTGTCATTTTGTACCCACAGAGTGTATACAAAATGAAATTTCATTTAGTACAGCTCTCAAGACATTTACATTTCAAGTGCAGCATTGATAAAATGTAAATGGTGATCAAATGTAAACATAAGACTGGTAAAGGATTTACAGTTTTTCCAACATTCAGCACTTTTATTTTTTTCCATTTTATTCATCATTCAGCAGTCTAATGGCAGTGGGAACAAGTTGTTTTGGAATCTGCTGGAGCTGAATCAGATGGAGGGAAGAAGAGCCCCGATCATCCTTTCTACTGTTCTAACTAATCTCCTCACCTTCTTCCAGTCTGTGGCGCTGCAGCCTCCACACCACACAGTGAGACAGCTGGTCAGAACGCTCTCTATGGTGCTTCTGTAGAAGGTGGTGAGGATGGATGGAGGCAGGTGCGCTCTCCTCATCCTTCACAAGAAGTACATGCACTTCTGTGCCCTTTTAACCGGTAAGGTGGTGTTTGCAATCCAGGTGAGTGTGTCTGTGATGTGCATCCCCAGGAATTTGGTGCTGACTGGAGACGATGTGCTCTTTAACCTGCCTTTGGGAGCACTTCATCATGATGGGACTCAGTGCTACATGCGTGTAATCATTGAGTGAGTTGACCTAGGGCTTCTTTGGGACCGGACTAATGGTGGCAGACTTGGAGCATGTTGGCACTATGAATTGGTCCAGCGAGGTGTTAAAAATGTCTGTGAGGACATCAGCCAGCTAATCTGCCCACACCTTCTGCACCCGCCCGGGTTTGTTACCGGGGCCTGGGGCCTTTCTTGGGTTGACTCTCCTCAAAGTCTTCCCTACTTCAGCTATGTCCAGGTTTAGTGCCTCCTCACCCTGGTGTGGAACGGCCTTCACTGCTGGAGTGCTGTTTAGTGCCTCAAATCTTCCTATGAAGTTGTTCAGTTCATTTAGGAAGACAGCGTTTGCTGCATCTACTGTGGGGGAGAGTGTGTTGTAGTCTGTGATCACCCATATGCCTTGCCACATCCTCCTGGTGTTTCTGGCGTAGTGGAAAAGATCCTGGAGTTTCTGGCTGTGGTTCTGCTTCGCTGATCTGATGGTACGGTTTAAGTTGGCACGCTCTGTCCTCAGTGCCTCTTTATCACCAGATTTGAAAGCTTAGTTTTGTGCTTTTAGCGATTTCGAAACCTCTATATTCATCCAGGGTCTTTGGTTGTTAGCCAAGCCAGGCTAATAGCATTGTCTGGTATTGCTGGGTGCAGCTAAGATTCAGTCAAAATGATGGAGCAACAGAGTTCGTCTGGAAATCGTGAGCACCAAAGCACAACTGCACGTTAAATCAGAATTTCAAAAATAAAGCCACGAATTCCTACCTTTGAAGCATTCCTGAGACCATATTATAAATTCAATCTTAGATTATTTATATTCCATTTGTCCGTAAGGGTCCACAGATAAAAACTAATCCATTATATTTGTAATAAGAACATTCCATGATGAGAAAATAGAATCTGTTCTTTACCATCAGAAATTTTCGATTGTCTTGCAAATTGCCAAAGCTTTCAAAGAAATTTCTGGTCAGTGTTGGGTATGTTTGTTTTCCTCACCTCCCAGCCTAAAAAAACAAATTGTATATAAAGAAGGTTTTTAGGGTGAACCATGGGCTAATAAAGTCTGATGAACCAGAACCATATATTTTATCTTTTTATCCGTATCTTATACTATTTACGTCAATTTAATCGATATTTTCATGCCTCACCAAATAAAAACAAAAACTAGCTACCTCACTGAGACAAAAAATGCCAACAAAAGAAACAGGCAGCATGCATACTTAGTGTTATATATTTCATTTACAACAGTCATATTTGCAATCTAACAACAGAGTTTGTGGTCATCATAAAGCTTTGAAAAGAAGAAGAGGTTTTTGCAGTTTAGGCACCCAAGCAACTTTGATTTATATAAAAAATATCATTCTGAGTCAAATGGCCAAACTCCAACAACCCAGGGGAAGAAAGGATAGGTGCCTTGACTCGCATCTGACTTGGAATGTGCTTAGAAGGATGGGCCTGTCAGGTGCTTAAAAACATCAGTGCACCAACTACCGGCTGCTCTTGAAGGAGAACTGACAGAAACATCTGGATAGATAGCAATACGTTTTGAGGGGGAAAAAACTGGGTGATGGTCCTGTTGCCTCTGATTTAAGGCTGTTTTGTGGTGACTTCGTAGTGCAAATTATTGCTGTGGCTTACAAATCCAGAAAACATGCTAGATATATATCAAGAAAAATAACCTCAGATTGTTATGTGGGGGAAAAAAAAGGCTAGACAATTTCAAAAGACTGAAATTAAGTGGGGAGTAAACAACTCCAATGCCTAGTTTAAAAATAAAAATATAACCATAGTTTTCTATGGTTCTATGCCTTTTGATGCTCTAGGCGGTTTAATAACTTTAAAGCAATCTAATATTATTTCTATCTGCAATTTTTGGACAGAGCAAATGAGGCAGACATAGAAAAGAGTCTAGCCAGAAACTCTCTTTTGTTATCTCATCTCTGAGGAAACTGGGTGTTTGCAACACATGTAACTGTCAGTGGAGTCGCCTTTATCAAACTTAAAACACATACTTGTGGTGAACTCTCAAACTGCCCCAAGGCTTGCGTAGGTGCTTCTTTAGAATGCCCTTAGGGAGCCGAGTGAACACGTGTTCACCACTATCACCCTTGCCAGTGATCAACCCACAGCTTTGCCTCTGCATGTAGTCACGAAAGGCAGGTGAAAGGAATGATGCAAATGATTTATTTTTTTTTTTCTCGGAAGGAAATACCTTTCTTTGTTGAAGAATTGGCAGGTCTTTGATTGGCCATGAATTTTCTTCTGAGGATCGGAGCAGGATATATAGTCTGAACAGACACCTAAGAAGGCAGAAGACATTAAGCAGAAAACATCAAAGTGGAAAAAAGACAAGATGTCCACACAAAGACAGACGTACCTAGAGAAAGGTGAGTTTCTGGATTATTTTTTAGACAATTACTATGACAATTACTGTCATATGACAATAATTCATGATTTTCATGTATGACAGTGGAACAACAGTTATTGACTACTTTTTAAAACCTTTTTTTTCTTTTTTACAACAAATATAGAAAAAAAAGTACAGAAACTAAACCGTCTGTACCCTATAAACCAATATTAACTCCAACACATGTTTTTATTATTCCAGCATTCTCCTTTACAGTGACAGTGCTACTTCTGCTGGCCACAACTGGATTTTCTGAGGTATTGGATGAGAGCACTATGACCACTGAATCACCCCTTCCTCAAAATTCATCTACAACAGAGCAGGTCGTAAAGAGTAAGTGTCATTCTTAGTCATATTGAGCAGTTTATATAATATCATTAGGCAATAAGTCCCATAAATTTGTTTAGTAAACTATTTTTTTATTGAGCCAGTTAACTCCTTTCTCACCATAACCATGATGAATAACTAATTCAGAATTAGTGTATTTAAGAATCAATCACTTTAGGAAAGTTTTTTTTATTTTATTTTTATTTATTTTTTTTACAGTTATTAGCTAAAATGTGTCCTGTTTCCTTTTTCTTGTCATTTTTTAGGCTGTTCTATTAGTTTTATGTTAAAAAGTGCTTACACTGAGTAGTTGCAGCAGAAAGGAGCCTCTGTTAATCTTAGCATAAAAATGATTACATGATTGTCATAGTGTTCTCCTCTACATTCTTTTTCTACAGGGAGCTTGGGCCACTCTACTGTCATGCATTTAGTTAGGCCTTGTGGAGAAAAAAATGCCAATTTTTGTTTAAATGGGGGGAAATGCATCCACCCCCAAGACAGCAACAGTCCTCATTGCAAGTAAGCACACAACTGATGCCCCACCTGTTCTGGTGTATTAGCAACCATTTTGCACATGTTGGTTCATGTTTGCATTAGGAATGCGCTGACATATTTCTCTGTTCTGCAGCTGCGCACCTCTATACTATGGCCTACGATGTGAGAAGATTAAACTTTCGCCTTCAGTTAAAGATCCTGATATTGAGAAGAAGATTGCCATCATCTTTGGGCTGATCGTAGTCTTCATTGTTTTGGCTCTTGCCATCTTCTGTTTTGTAAAGAGAAGGTGAGTAACTCTGGGATTTCATATTAATGTGTTTGACAGAACAGAAAGTCTTGGTTGTGAAGAGGCCTGTTGTAATATAATAATAAAAAAAAGACTTCAATAGCTTGTTAGAGTTGTAAATTAAGATTCACAGTCACTATAGGGTTTGTATCTTTTTTACTTTAGAATAAAAACTAATTTTAAATTCTGACATTTTATTTTTTTCAGATGTGAACATTCAGCCCCTCTGATTAAAGCTGCAGCGTCAGAGACTTCGGTGTGAAATCATCGACCCTCATCACCATATTCCTACAGAACTTGAACTAGATTTTATTTAATAATATAAAACCACCATTCACGTTTAGAATATTTTGTTTTTGCTTGATGCAGACTGAATTTAAAATAACATGTGTCAAAGTGAATTTTAAATTCTGTTCTAACTATTTTAAGGAAATTACCATTTCTGTAATAGTATTTTCTTTCATAGACCTGTTGGAAAACTCCTTTATTTATAATAATTCTATTTTCATTAAGTTATTTTTCTTATTTTTGTACTGATTGTTTCAAATAAATTATTAAAAATAAGCAAGTTTTACTATTGAAAGCTCGTACTCTATTCAGTATTTTTCAATGGTAGATAACACCACAGTGTTAAAAAATAGATCTTGCTAAATAGCATATTTTACAAGTTTGTTTACATAAATAATTATTTTATAATAATAATATGAATACATTGAAAAACTTTGAATGAGCCTAAAAACATTTTTTTTCAGCTTCGTATCTGAAAATGCCAAATAAAAATGCATCAATCTGTAAAACCATCTTTAAATATAATACACTGTTTACATCCCAAATAATGAAATGCATAAACAAGTGTCATCAGTCACAATTCTATTTAGATTTCAAATCTTTTTTTAAAGGCTCCAATTCAAACAAATCCCACATTGATGAATTGTCAATTGCACACATTTCAATTTGATCCTAGTTATAACACCGTGCCATTTAAGTTTATTATTTCCGAATGGTTAAAACAATGCAGCGAAGGAAGTCCAGAGGACTGCTTTGATTCACTGACTTTGCAGCAACCCTTGCTGCTAAACAGGCATGTAGTGGACAGTTCATGCAATATGTTTTTAACTTTGCAGCATTTGTGCTGAACATGCATTTGGTGATGCTGGGAAGAAAAAAAATCCCTTTTAGGGGAAAAAACACACAAACTAAGCATCTCTCTGAAATGAGTTTTTGGAACTTGGGATGTCTGTGGTTGTAGGGGAGGCGACGGCAAACTGAGCAGTGAACATGATGTCAGTGCGGCTGAGGAGAGACATGGCGAGAGAGATGAGAGCAGAGAGCAGGAGGAAATAGATTACTTTGCCCGTCCTGATCCTTGTCTTTTACAAAACTTTTTTGAATCACCACCCACAACAAAGCACAAAAAATCCAGTTGTGCAAAACGTTTTCACCACTAAAAATGCAACCAACAGAAGGTGTCTCACATATTGTGAGAAACGTCATGCTTTATTTTGTTTTGTATGTATTGCATTTGGAAAGACTACTGACACAAGCTCATTTATTACTGGGATGTCCGATTGGAGGCATGTGCACCAGCGCACAGAAGAGCATGAGAAGAGTAGCGTAATTTGTGTGGTTGACTGTGACTTTTCTCTCTCTCTCTCTCTCTCTCTCTCTCTCTCTCTCTAGCAATTGTTGCTGTGCTGTGGTGGAGTTTACATTTTACAGTGTTAATAAATTAAGATTTTGGAAGTATTTTAAGTGTCCAGTCTCACTAATTTCCATTAACCTGGCCTCAAGGTATTGCACAGTTGGTATACACATTCAGTACACCAAAAATAAATGTGGTGGGCCAGTCTAGTCCAAAATGCAAGGGCCATTTTTTTGTCCCAGTCCATCCCTGACCATAACCATAATCTATAAAGCGCCCTATTAATAATCTGGAGCATTTTAATTTAAAGAGCCCGTCACTGATATGTTTAGACGTAAAAACAAGTCTGGCGATGCAGACTTCATGTCTTGAAACTCTATTTTGTGGTACCATAGTGATAACAATAAAAGGGAGGATTAAACAATTATGATAACCTCTTCTCAGTCTTTCTTAGGTAACTGTATAGCTATAGTTAAAACCAAAGCTCCATAAATACTGCTGTTTAAAAACTACGCAAATTTCAAATTGGCTTCTTCAGGACACCAGCTACATAAAAAAAAGTGATTTACACCATTAAACATCCCATAGTGAGCACATTTGATCATGTTCATCAAACTTGTCAATCACCCAAGTGGAAAACAAAAAAGAAGAAAAGTAAAAATAAATAGTTTGACAATACATTTTTTAGAGCCTTTTAAACATAATTAATTTAAATTAATCATCTAGACAATAAATCAAAATTCTTATCATGACAAGAAATTTTGTATAATACCGGTAATTAATAACGAGAAACGATAGTATGAATGGCCACCCATACAAGACAAACACTTACCACATTGCAAAGACTGGACAAAATTCCAAATAAATTAAGGTTTAGCAGAGCTACTGCAATGTTAAGCCTCTTTAAACAGTGCAATTCTAGGAAAAAAATGCTCTAAAATAGCTGCTGCCCGTGTTCTTACTAGATATAAGAAAGTAGAGCACATCAGCCTGCTTATGAAGTCCTTCCACTGGCTTCCTGTAGCTCAGAATATAGACTTTAAAATCCTTCTGTTAGTCTATAAATCACTGAATGGATTAACACTTCAATATATATAAAGTAACAGATTTCTTCCTGATGTTATTAGGTACAAAGGTTTTATTAGTTTAAGGTTGTGATCCAATAGTTTTATTTGTTATACTCATGTATTTGCTTTTCTTCTATTTTATTATCTAATTCACTTTGAGTTGTCCACCTACAAATAAACTTGCCTTGCCTTACCTGAAACTAATGCAAATCAACCCAATACAGCCCGGATCTTTATTTTAATCTTCAAAAGAAAAGGAGGCTAAAAACCACACACACACACACACACACACACACACACACACACA
>NW_015150574.1:215553-217405 GCF_000732505.1 Cyprinodon variegatus
TGTGTGTGTGTGTGTGTGTTTTAAATACATTCTTTGAGGAAAATAAACTGTAGATACCTTGATTATAAACCCTTATTTTAACATTCACAAAATTAAGCAAGTAGTAGGAAGGCATGCCCGTGGAGCGTGATGAAACTGCTGTATTTTGAAAATTCATTGATGTGTGTCATCTGTTGTATCCCACGACCTGTAAATGAAGAAAATTACAGGAGTCCCTCACCACACCCACCCACACCTCAGCACTGGGCCCCCGCAGGGTTTCCTTCATTGTCTGCCTGAGGAGCCTGAGCTCACAGCTTCTTTTCTTCCTGACAGACACTTGGACAAGTCGGAAGCACTTCTCTATTATAACCCAGACAAGCAGCGGCTCTGAAATGAGGACCTGTAGACCCACGGCACTCCTCTCCTTCATCGGTAAAGTCTTCTTTTTCCACAAATTACATATTAGAGGTGTTTGTTGTTGATATAGATGGCAGGCAAGTCAGAACTCAGCGAAGGGAAACAAGTAGGACAGCCTTGAAGTTACAGACCAGTGTTTAGGAGCACAATCACTCTCTGGGAGTAGACTATAACTGACTCTTCATATTTCAGTTTCAGGATTTTAACAAGCACTTTTATGCCTTGTAAAGTTATGGTTTGGTAGCCTACTCCCATTACTGTTTTTAGAGTTTGATACATTTGCTGTATAATAGTTTATTGTTCATAAAGAGCGAAAAAAAACAACAACAACACATATTTTAGACTTTTTGTTTCTTGAATAAAAAGCTGTTTGTAAAATGCTCTGTGCTTTAGCCCAGTTTTCTTGATTCCCATAAGCAATAGGTTCATTATATCCCTTTTAGAACCTATTCTTTCATAATGTAAATCTTTCAATCTCTTACTATCTTTTTCATCTTACTAAAATGGGGGCCTCTCAGAGAGCTTGATTTCTCATCACTACTGACTTTATCTCAATTTATGTTAAATTTATCCAAATGGGTCAGATTTGTATGTAGTTATGACTTAGCATCCAAGTTAGGCTCATTGTTACAAATCAGAAAACTGGTGTTGTTTGCTTACTGATGATCTACAATACATAGCTCTCAATACATCTGAAAAAAAAAGTTTTCCATCTTGGAAGTCCAGGGCTGCACTAGGTAACCCTGATATTGGACTAGGTAATCCATATTGGCTTTCAAGACAAAAGGTGTCACAATTGAGTTGTACAACAAAATGTAAAAGAATCATTTATAGTCAGAGTAAGACTCACAGTCAGACTTGGCTTTCATTCCCTGTGTCTGATTGTCCCCTATATAGAGCACTATATAGTGATTATGCCATTTTATATGAGTGCTCGATTGTCTAGTGGATGAAAAAGTAGGGGACTCAAAATTTCCCACAGTACGCCTTGAAAAGTAGTGTGTAACGATGGGCTGTGCCCAGACGTCCGCCCTAACCCCTAAATCCCTCAATCACTCAGAAAGCATCATGGGATTTGTTTTGGGGGTGAGACAGAACAAAGATGGTGAAGGCACCGTGTGAGCTGGAGACACTTCGCCAATTGTGAGTGAAAAGTAGTGATCATCTGTCCGAACAGTCAGTTAACTGAGTTCACTCTAAAGTTCACTATATAGTCCCCACTCTATATAGTGATTGAAGGGTTAGGGGTTAGGGCGGATATTTGGACAAAGGCATTGTCAAGTTTGCACACATAAATCTACTATAGGTAAATCTACTATATATATATATACACAACTTAAATAAAAAATATTTGCATGTATATAAAAATATATTTCTATTTCATTTGTGTGTGTGTATATATATATATATATATATATATATATATATATATATATATATATATATATATATA
>NW_015150574.1:218541-219856 GCF_000732505.1 Cyprinodon variegatus
GGAAAAGACACATTTTCTACAGCATTTAAGATAATTCTTCATAAACATTTAAACCCATCACTATTATTTCCATATCAAAGCTGTAGCTCTGTCACTCTCCAAACTCTTTCAGTCCTTCACAGCTCCTTTGGTTGAAGGACAACTCACAATGTCCAAGGACAAGGATTACATAAGTAGCTTGAATCGGAATTTAAGATCACCGGATTCACCTTGAAATGTGAATTATTTTGGGGATTTTTGGAATCATCTCTGTGTTGCACTTCACATTCTGTTTTTTTGCAACGCGTTTCACACAGACCACTTGCCAACACAGTGTTTAGTGACAAAAGTGGCTTGATGAAGGTTTGCTAAAATGTATACTTTTAAAACATCTGCAACATGCCGTTGTGGGGACTGGGTTATTTTAAGAAAAAAAGAAATCCCATTGGAAATAGCTCTGCTTAAAAAAACAAAAACTAAAAATTGCCGTTTTCAAGTTGAAGATTTTAAACTCAGAGTAACCCGTCTTAAAACTCACTGGGAGTCCATGAAGCTTACAAGAGACTGTCTGTTATCCTGTTTTTTAACCTCACTCGATAACTTTTGCTTTTTTCTTTATCAGGTGTTGTGCTGATCTGGCCACATGTGCTTACCAAGAGTGTTTCTCACAGTCTACAAACCCCTAAGAGTCCCTCTCTAACTGCAGGTAATAACCATAAGCTGATGTACAACTTTTTTTTGTTCCAATTCAGATATAAATGTTAACATGGTAAACCCTGTACATAGGATTGTACAGTATTTTTGGAAAGTGTATTGCAATGCATTTTGTTAACTAGGAGTAATGTATTTATTAAGATGAAATTTAGAACAGTGGAAGTTTTTGATGCTTTAACCTTTACATAATGGAGGGGTCTCAATGCTTGGTTTTATCCCAGAGGCTATGCATGACCCTGGTAGGCTCTCCCTTACCAAGCAGGGTCTGGTGTCTATGTTAGAAAAAAGGGTGGTTAAGAAACATTCTTGAAAAGGAGGATGCTGAAGCAAACAATGTTGTTCCATAAGGCTGCGGCATCACCTCGAAGCTAGGCCAGGGGTCTGCAACCTGCTACTTCAGAGCCACATGTGGCTTTTTGGCCCCTTTAGCATGCCTTTTTTTATGGTGGATAAAAACTATGAATAAGCCAACTAATGGTTTTGAATACAGTATAATAACAATTACTAATCTTAGAAGCTTTAGCAGGTTTCTTGAGCAAAATTTGAATAATAAATTCACAATAGAAAGGCATTAAAATAACAATAAATATTTTTTAGGTCTGTTTTTCTTATTAGCTTTTTG
>NW_015150574.1:219890-258359 GCF_000732505.1 Cyprinodon variegatus
TATATATATATATATATATATATATATATATATATATATATATATATATATATATAACTTTTTTACACATCAAATATCTTATAAAAGAAAATGCATGCTTTGTTTGAATGAAACATTGTATGTTTTCCCTTGTTTTAAAACCTTAAAGTATAAAAAAAAAGAAAAAAAGTTGTATTTTATTAAAAGGTTGTTTAAGATTTTCATGTTGCACAACAAAGGTTGCAGACCTCTGACCTAGACATAGCGTTGGTGCTCTTTGGCAAGTGTCTGGAAGCTGCAGCAGTGGCCAAAACCCAAAAAAGCAAAGCAAGGTAATTTCCTTAGGGCCACCACCTGCAAGAGGAATCATCTGGGACTGGGGTTAAAAGTATGCAGGCTCGAGGGAGTCGAACCTGCCTCCACTCATAGCCTGGGCTCAGAAATCCAGCTCTTTCAGGGGTACTTGACCATCATCTACTGTGGAGTGGCCCGTGGGGAGAGAAGGGAAGTTGGGGTACGTTTGCTTGCTCCACAAGCTTAGCAGTCTCATGTTGAGGTTCTCCGCATTGGTGAGAGCATCATATCCCAAAGGCTGTGAAAGTGGATTGGTTTAGTGTGGGGAAAAAATGTTTTATTTTTGCTTTTTGCAGATGATATAGTTCCACTGGCTCCTCCTGGCCCTCCTACAGTATAATGAGTGGTTTCAGTACCAAGCGCCAAGTTCAAAATGTTTATGTGGCTTATCTTTAACTTTAATTTAACTCTTAATTACAAAAGGGATTTGCATTGATCCCAAAAAGGAAAGTTTTCATTTATGTCAGCAGAAGTATAAACCAGATACATTCATCTTTAATTTGGGTGTTTTACACATATTTTATCAATGTCCATTGTCTCTTTGTCTGTCCTTTAACCGCTTTGACAATATCTAACATACAAATGCTATTAAAGAAAATAGCGTGCATTGCAGGGGTAGTTGTAGTGTTACGTTCACAAAGAAACTTGTTATTTAAATGAAGTTCTGCTCTTACACATGGTTGTTAGCTTCATGTTTGTAATTTTTGATTCCAGTTCTTCATTAAAACCTCTTGAAAAGATTTAATAGATGTTTTTATGTTATGGTATGAGATAATTATTCTTGAAAACCACCTTGTAATCATTTGTTTTATCCTCTTTTGGTGATAGACATAAACATTACTCAAACAAGGATGAGTAGTGTTAGTGGTTCTTGTATGTCTGTTTTTCATTTGACATCATCCACCACAAACAAAACAGGTGGTGAGAATGTGTGTGAATGAAAATGTCACAGACACAAGGGGTGAGGCGTATGCCTCATTGTTCTATTAGCTTTTAATCTTCTGAAAATAAGCACCACAACTGCTGCTATGAGCTAATGTAACAGTTTCCAATTTGGGACTGAACAAAGAAAATGAAACAAGTCTGTATTTATAAAAAATCAAACATTGAAAACAAGCTTGATCATGTACCATTAAGTCAGGTAAGAATACTGTAGCACCACCACATTGTACTTTTACTCACAAAAAGTAAAAAGAAATTACTGACTCTTACCTAAAAAAGTAAAAGAGTAAAAAAGCATTTGGTTGCTCATGCACTGGGTAACTAGTCTACTCACTGCTCATGATCATAACATCTGATTTAATAGGCTACTTTAAAAATTCTGTAAAGTCACTCACCATATAAAGTTATATGCAAATTCTGGTGTTTAAAAAATTATGTTTGATAAAAGCAAATAAACATATAACATGCAGTAATAATATATAAATCAATTTTATTTTCAATACATTTTATTACATTTTTTGTTAGAAACCCAATAAATCAATTTAATGCGATGCATATAAGTTAGAATAGGGCCAGTAATTTCCAGTTACAGAATACAACAAACTGTTTACTGTATTTTTACTCGACATAATAATAACACAACAGGATGAGCAGATAGAAAATAACATTAGACCAATTAAGCTTTTTTGTTTAAAACATGCTTGTTCTTCTCAGAATGAGATTTCTCATTATTGGTGGTGTAGCAGTAGTAGTTAAATGAATGTATAACATTTAGCTATGTTATAAAGTAACTAAACTGTCATGTCCGGCAACCAACAGCTCTAATTTATATCCAATAATGTTAAATAACGATCACAACTTCAAAGGTATAAAATGGTGATGGGGTAAAATGGCTGGTAACAAAAGGTAGATTTGCCAAAATACAATCACTGTGTTCTCTTAGATTTAATTAATAATGGTTGCATACCCAATTTGTACATTTTACAGATTTGTTATTCCTTTAATAGGTATAACAAATCTGTCCACAGTTTTCATTACAAAAAAAACAACAACCTAAATAGAGGGTCTAAATGACTCCTCAGTCAGACACCACACAGTTTCCATTTATGCTGGCTGGTCATAGATCTCTTTGTTGTAGTTGCAGCTTAAAGAGCAACTTCATCTCCTTTACACTTTTTTTCCACAATTGTTAGATTAGATTGTATGTATGTATTCCTTATAATCTGTGAAATGTTGAGATATAACTGAAACGGATTCTGATAACAAAAGAAATATCATGTTGCTGCTTTTGTAGGTCAGGAAGAGGAGCACCCTTTTATGACCAAGCACTCAATTGCAAACTGCGAAAGCAAGTTTGACAACTACTGCATGAACAACGGCAAGTGCATTCTGCTGGTGGAACTCAAAGAACACCACTGCAAGTAGGTATATGTGTTGAGTGTATCCTGCTGTGTGTTTGAGTTTGTGTCCTGCTCGTTTGCTTTTTCACTGTCTCTGATTAAAAACTCTGGTTATTTGCTGCAGGTGTGAGAGGGGCTTTTATGGCAACAGGTGTGGCACTCCGGAATTTGTTTTGCAGCCATTGGATGAAGCGCAAGTGGTGGTCATCTTGTTCTGTGTGACTTTAATGATGATTGGGCTTGGCGGGACCCTGTACATCTTCTACAAGTGGTAAGGCTTGTATGTGTAAATGATTAAGTGCCGTGATGAAAGAAAATTTTGATTAGTGAAAGATAAAGGCAAGCAACTCTAGGAAGTACCAAGGTTACTGCTTATCAGCCACGGTTGACTCATGGATTTGACTTGTAAAACACACAACATCACTGGAGCAGAAGGCCCTAAAAAAAGTCATCACCACTGGCTCTCAAATATTTATTAACTGGTCATCATGAAAAGTCTTCTTCTTGGGTTGGTGGTTTTATTTAGGATTAAGGTATGAGTTTAGTTTTGTTTAGAATTAGATGTTTTTGTAATGCTTATGGTTAGGTGCAGGATCAGGGTTAGGCCATACAAGCAAATGCCAAATCAATGGAAGTCAATGCCAAATCCCTTTAAGGATAGCGGGCATAATGTGTGTATGCGTGTGTGAGAAAACAGTATGTGTTTCAGTGATTTTCATAGACTTAAATCTAAGTTAAATATTGGATAGTCATTAAAAATAGGAATATCATTCCACAGCTTTTAAAGTTAAAGTTTAAATCCGAAAAGTAAGGCATGGATTTAAGTCCGCAGAAAAGACACCAAGGAGGTCGAGATTATAAATAATATCCCAATCTCAAGTTTCCCTATTCTTTTGAAAAAGGAAAAATGTTGCATGATTTCAAACTTGCCAGGATAAGGTGTTGTCTTTGAGAGAAAGCTATTATTTAAACAAAGCCACGTGACATTATACACTGGATATTACAAACATGGAAGAGGTTTTTCTGTTCAAACAAGGCTTCGATTTAACTTTTTGGGTTACATGAAAGATACAGGTCAGAAATGCAGCTTGAGAATTATAAAGTAAGGTCAACGTTTTAGAGAATCTCATAGAACATGTGTGGTGTTGTGGGGATATTTCTTCTTTATCGGAGAAAGGGAATGAGGTCCGAGTTGATGTTAAGATGGATGGAGCTTAACATGAGAATATTCTGGATGGCCAACTTGTTAAAAGCTGTAAAATACTTAAAAGAAGGTGTGGCAGATGTTGACCTTCAGATCAGAGGCATAGCCAGAAAATTTTAATAGGGGTGGGCAGTAAAAAACCAATGTACACCAAGGGGTGGCCGAACCTGATAGGCGCCAGAACCTCAGTGTCAATCTAAACTGGAACGAGCACAACATCCATATTTTCAAAATAAAGACTAACTATACTTTCCTACAGACTTTGCTAACAAATAGACGCATATATTTAAACATCCATTTTGTCTAAATAAAAGGTTAAGTGAACAAAATTTCTAGGGTGAACATCTTTTCCATTGCCATTACTTACCTTCTATTATCAAAATTGTTCTGCATAGAATTCATATTTACATGGACTAATATCTACATTAAGTTATTAGCTACTTATTATCTATTATTTCACTGAAGACTCCTAGATTACTTGCAGAAACACATAATTTTCTCTTTACCCCATATAACACAAAATTTAGTTCTGAAGACAGCATGAATTCTGTATATATCAACTTTAATGTTAGCATTATAGTTAACCACAGTGTTTTAGTTGTCAAGTAACTGCTAATAAATAGAAAATTTAAATGTTAAATAAGTTTAAATATTTTCCTCAAGACTATTACTGCTGCCACCATCTGTATTAGAGGGGGGGAAAATGATGGGGGCGGTCAATGATTGGCTAGGGGTGGCCATGGCCACCTATGGCCCCCCATCTAGCTCAAACCCTGCTTAAGATGGCACAACAACTCAAGAATACAGTCTGAGTTGCAAAGGATGGTTTAGATTAGAGCTGAGCAGTGTGTCGATCAAAAACACCAGTATTTGCAGCATTGCAAACAGCAGAAACTGCTTGGATGTAATATTTGGTTTACATTTAGGGCACCCTGCATGCCAGCAGTATGTTTGGATATTAGCACTAGCTATTATTAAAAAACAGAGTGGGTTGAAACGGCCTCCCCTAGATTTGCTATAACAGTAGAGACAAAAATTAAAAGACTTACTGCTGTAACTGCAGCTGGAGGTGATGGGTATAGAGTCAGAGGGATTGAGGGCTAATGCACATCACACTTCTAAGAGTTTTAATCAATTATTTGAAAACCATATAAAACCACATTCTCTTTCCAACAGAAAAAATAAAGTTCCAGCTATTAAAACTCACTTCTTCTGCAGTACATTCTCCTGATGTTAACTGTTAACATTTTTGTTGTGCATTTACATACTGGCCTTCAGGTCATTGCACAATTTTCCAGATCCCTATTTTAGATCTGTAGACACTGATTAATAGATAGGATATGAGGACCTCTAGGGACAAATACCAGTAATTACAGATAAAATCTTAGTTTTCAAACCCACAATACAAGAGCTCTATACAAAGAAAACTATTTTATGAATAATAAATAATTAAATTGTATAAATTACGGAAGCTTAAATACAACATTGATTGTTTACCTGAAAATGCACTTTTTTAAATGTACATTTTCTTTAACTTGACCCTCAGGCAGCAAAACGTGACCTTAGCTCCTGTAAAACGTGTCACACCACAGAGGGAAATGTCTCATTCCTCTAACAACAACACCCTTTTTAAATAATATTATGAAATGGATAATAGCACATACTGACATTTAATATGAAGAATAATGTTTGTGTTGTATTTTACAGGTACAAGAGGAGCAAATTTCAGAAGCAGCCAAAGCGGAAGGGAGTCCAGATGGTTTAAAGTGTGCAAACAAACCACTGCAGTGGCTGTTCCTGGGCTTTATTTTGTTATGTTTTCTTGATGGAAAAGTTGACCGTAAAAAGATGTTCCCAGACAAGTCTACACTTAAAAGCCTCACCGTGTTTATCAGACAGACGCATCATCCCATCGAGATTATAATATTCAAAAGAGAGCAGCTCTTTGTGTGGGGGCAATAGTTTTCCAGCTGTACTGGTTCTTAGGTTTCGGCACCTGTTACACTCAGTTTGAAAAGATGAATAGTGAGACAAACAAAGCAGTTTCCAGTGGAAGACACCACCTACACAAGTCCAGAGATTTGACACAAAAAGACCAAATGGCTAAACTGTATGAAACTGTAAAACTACTAAGTTAAAGTAGAAAATCTAATAGATATAGTCTTGTTTATTTTCTTCTACGAATAAAGACAGTTCATATTTATTTGTAGCTTTCATTACACTTATATTTATTAAGTCATTTGTTACTTGGGGCTTTAGTTTAGTTACATTTTTTAACTTATTTTAAAGTTTTAATATATATATACCGGTAGGCATGAATACCAGTTTTTAAAGGTTATTTTTTTGTAGTAAAGTAATAAGAAGTACAACTTGACCTTTCACCTAATCTCTTTTCAAGATTGTGTCCATATTGTTTCCATGTTTTCTACCAACATTAAAGCTTGTTTTTACCTTTTCCAAATGTTTTCATGGAGTTTCTTTAAATAATGATAAATTAACTCAACATTTCCCCTTTTTTATCTTTTAGTTAAATTAAAACTATCATGCTTTTCCTTATCTTAACATTAGTGTCCAGACAGTGTATACATCCAGCAAGAACTACAATTTAATGAATATAAACAGTTTAATTTTATGTATAAAGCTCTCATTTATAACACATGCCATCTCAAGGCACTTTACAAAGATAATATAATCAGATCATGCAGTCACACTGGTTTAACATTTCTGTCAAGGAAAACCGACTGAATACATAAACAAAAAATAAAGCAGAGAAATTAAAAAGCAAATGTTTGGTTAAACTGATAATCTAGAACTTATTTGATTTGCCAACAGAATACATTTTTCTTCATAGATTGATGATTGTATAAAACAACTTCAATTAAAAAGTAAGGATGAAAGCCAGAATACAATAACTAATACATTTTCTTATTTTTTGTTTATTTTGTCCATTGACACAATGTCGAATTTGTAAGTGTAGCCACAAAGATAATCTCACACTCTATTATTTGCTTAAAGAACCACACACTTTCCCTAATCATTAGCAAGGTCTTAGCCTAATGTTTGCTGCATATTTGGCCATGCTTCGCATTACAAATCATAGCATTTATTTCATTATGATTGTTTTGATAGAAAAAATATGACTAAGGTAAATGTATACTAAATGCCTAATGTTAGCCACATTAACATTAATGCTCAATGTTTTTATTTTGATTTCAATTAATGCATTTATTTCAAATAAATGTGCATAAAAAAGACTAGAAACTAGAAAAGAAGAAAGAAAAAAGAAAGGAAGATGTTTATATATTTGTATATATATATCATATATATATATATATATATATATACATATATATTCTATACATCCATACAAACGCACATACAAATACATATAAAAAGAAGTACAAAAGAAAAAAAACCGGCAAAGTGCTTTAACAAAGATATAATTAAATCATTTCAGATAAGTTTTCATAGAAGGACTGCGAATACGTTTACAATTCTAGTTTTGATGTGTGTTTGGGATTACGGTTAAAATCTAACTGGTGTCCATATTTATAACTGTCAAGTTTTAAACGGCTCATCTTAACCAAAATTCATTCGGTTAAACCATTTGGAAATTTAAAGATCAGTCAAGCATTAATATCCTACATTTTGGATCAGGGGCTTCAGTCTTAATTAGTATCTTAAATACCAGATTGAATCCAAAATTGTTTGATCTAAAAAGTATCTCATATTTTCTTTAACATGAGAACTAAAGACAAGCTAATTAAGTCCACTAAACCTAGCATTGTGGACTTAAGTCCTCTAACTTAAGATTGTAAAATTGCATTTAACACATGCTTTTAAACTTTATATGTTAAGTTAAGTTATTGGAATCCATTTATTTAATTTTTATATATGTTCCAACACCTTGATTTAGAGAAAGCAACTAAAATACCTGGGTTAAGTAAATACAACATTTATCATTGTCAGAGGGGGCTGGTTTCTATCTCTAGTAGAGATGTCCCGATCCAGGTTTTTGCACTTCCGATCCGATACCGATATTCTTTTTGGACTTCCGATCCGATACTGATACTGGCCGATACCAGCCTATCCGAGCATGTGTTTAAGTTTAAGTTAAAGTATTTAGCCTTAGTTGTAAGACTCATGTTGAAAAGGGTTTTAGTACTCTTGATAACATCTAGCCAGCTGAATTAGGTGAGATTGAATAAAACACAATGATTGGTAACAACAAACTTACATGTTTATTAAGAGATAAACACAAACTGGACAAAATTATGAATAGCAATCTAATATTGCACAGTGAACAGTAAAACCGTAAACAGTTAAAGGTGCAAGTATTACTGTAAGTTTTAATAAAAATGCAAAACAGGGGAACACTGGCGCAAAATAGTGGAATGGATCGTTTCAATCGGCGAAACTGGAAAATACGGACCGGATTTTTTTTTAAAAACTGGATCGGCAGTCTGGATCGGCATTTTACATGCTTTGCCGATACGCATTTTTTTGCCAATATCGGCGTGCCGATCCGATACGTGGATCGGATCGGGACAAGCCTAATCTCTAGCAATATTTAGGCAAAAGGTGGGATACATATACATAGGTAGAACATGCAAAGTTCATGCAGACAGACCACAGGCCAGGAGTGAAGCCGAGGAAATTGTTGATGCAAACCACAAATGTCCCAGTCGTTGCTGCTGTGCAATTGATCATTTAAACAAGTCTAACAAATTGAAACACTCACTTTTATGTCAAATCTGTGATCAATTTGTTGCCATATTAAATACATAACACAAAGAAAAGATTTTTCAAGATCAATTTAAAACAAATTAAACAAAAACAGGGCTGGTTTTGGTGTCATCCAGTTTGTGGAAGTAATTCACTTTCGATTTCAATTCAGTTTGTTTATATGGTGCCGATTCACAACACATGCCATGTCAGGACACTTTACAAAGACAATTCAAAGAGATCATAGTCTGATTGGTTAAAAGTCCTCTATCTTAGGTAAACCAGCTAATTGCTTTAACTCTTGAACTCTTTAGAATTCCCACACTGATCGTTCATGTACAGTAGCCGAAGTGGAGACAAGTACTACCTTTTAACAGGAATAAACCTCCAAGGGAACCAGACTCAGTGTGAGCGCCCATCTGACAAGGTGACTGGGGTGCAAGGAGACAGAAGCAGACACGCAGAAAGAAGCAGAGGAACAAAAGGAAACTGTCAACCAGCTCCACAGGCAGCCCCATCCAGGAAACACAAAGCCTGGCAGATGAGCTCCGAGCCAACTCCCATGTCAGAGGATAAAAGAGAGCACATACAGTTAGTCAAAGTAAGAGAAATGGCACTACACTAATAAACAAGCCAAGCTCAAACATCTATAAACAGAGATGTTGATGGCATCAGCACAGCTGATATTTCTTTCCTG
The DNA here is from genome assembly GCF_000732505.1 of Cyprinodon variegatus. Classification (NCBI taxonomy): domain Eukaryota; kingdom Metazoa; phylum Chordata; class Actinopteri; order Cyprinodontiformes; family Cyprinodontidae; genus Cyprinodon; species Cyprinodon variegatus. The sequence continues at coordinate 229,192 of NW_015150574.1, forward strand.
GATGGTGCCCCAGCCAAACAGGAACAGAGGGTTGAACTAACGAATACTGCAGAATGGGAGAATAGAGATAGAATGAAGCAAAAAAGTGGTCCCTATGTCCTCCAGCAGTCTAAGCCTATAGCAGCAACATTATAGAGATAGTGCAGGATAACCTGAGCCCATTCTAACTATAAGCTTTGTCAAGAAGGAAAGTAATTTTCCTGTTTATGACATTTTAATTAAATGTGAACAATAAATAAACAGAGGAAGATCAGGAGCTGTCTTTTTTATATTTGAGAAAAAACACAGACATTGATAAAACAATAAATGTAAGAAAAATGATGTTCTGTTGATGCTGCTGCATCCACATCTCTGTTATCTTCAACTTTCACATCGATGTATCCAAGATAAAATTGGGGGCGCGGTTTGGATGGGTTTCGTTTATTTCATAAGCAGGTCTCCCCATAGAGACATACATGTCTGTTATTACTTTGAAAATGATGTAAGGTCAGTTGAGATTTCAAAATTAACCTCCATTGAGAGGACGAAAACAGAGAGGGTCTGCTGTGTTGCTACTTTATTTGCCTCAGTTTGCTAGGCCAACACTAACACATTTTTAAAAGCTGCTTTTAAATGTAAAACAGACAAATGAACATTTCCAAGTGTAAACGTGTGTTTAAATTTGTTATGCTGTCCCTGAAAACAAACATTTCTGATGCCCATAAGTCTACGGTGAGGTTATTTTCTACTTTGTGACACTACCATTTCAAGTACTATAGAAAGGCATCTGTGGACAGTATTAATTTGCATAAACCTTAAAATGCATAAATAGCTTTCTATGCATTAGGAAATCCATAATCTTTAGCACCCAATTCTGTTCTTTTTTTAATCATGAGAGTGTTTTATATTTTCACCTTGAAAAACACGATAAATTAATCTGTATTAATCATACTTAAATATCTATGCTCCCAAAAAAGTGTTTAAAAGCATGTTTTGATTGTAGTTCACTAATAAACAGTTATGTTTAGACTTGTTTAAGTATGTTACATCAACCTACTGTATGTGTATATACCAGGTCATCTATCAGCACAAAGTTTAAAACACTTATAAAAGATTCAAAGAGTTTTAGTTGCTGGTTGAAAATAGAACAATATAACTTAGAAACCCCAAAGAACCGTCTTAAACTATCAGAAACATCAGACCTACAGCTCTTGTGAAGACTGTGATGGGAAATGTTCACTAATTCCAATATTACATTTCTTCCAGGAAATACATTTCATATTCATCCAAAAGAGCAAGAGGATTAAAATCAGAAAGAAAGAAAATAATTCCATTGAGATCACATGTGCAAGGCAGATGGTAATACTTAATAACATAATAAAAGGGTTTTGCTCAACATTCTTCCTCAGAGTATTGTCTTCCCTTCTCTGCTGCTTTACACTGTTGCCTCACAAAGACACTTTTAGGGTTTAAACCCCAGTTAGGGAGTTTACACCTCTGGAGTACATGTATGGAAAGGTTATAAATTTGTTTTGAAATCTTGGGAAATTCAACACAGTGTGTTCCTATTATATGCTATATTGGGAAAACATAAAATCCCTAAATTGGGCAATTGAGAACATTTTAAACTAGAGGCAAGAGCACTATGTTTTTTTTAATGTTGCTGGAAACTCCAGTTCTTATTTCAAAATGCTAATATAATAACAAAATACAAGAATACAAGAATACCACAAGCCACATGTTGCATTATTTTAATATAGAATCTTGTCCTAATTTCCAAATATTTTGTCATGTGCCTACATGAGAGAGCTGCAGTAAAGCTTCCTTGTAAATAAAGCTAATAGCTTGTGGCTTCTGGCCTTCTCACACCATTCGACTGATAAATGCCTCTCTAAAGAATATTCGGTAAAAAAAAAACTACAACAACTTTTTAATACTCAAATTACAGTTTTGTTATGTTATCAGAGAGCCGGCACATTTCTAAGTATAAGGTACAGAATTATTGTGACCTAACCTGAGCTGTTCTGATTTGCAATATTAGTTAATCAGTGGCCAGATTTAATTCTCTGCACGTCTATAGGTGCTTATTCCAAAGTCAATGAGCAGCAATTAAAAGTCAACTTAAGACTTGCAACAAGTTCTCTATGCAAATGACCTAGTGTGGTGACACATAAACATTAACTAGACTCCTCTCTTAAGACATACTTAAAAACACATTAGCATGCACTAACACACTAAGACCCACAAACACACCCACCAGATGGCTTCCGTTTTGTTCTAAATATAAAACTTGTGGATTAACGCATTGAGAATTCATAACTTGTTCTTACCAAATTATTGCATAATTAATAGTAGGTTGTTCATTCAATGAGTAATGTTGTTGGTGGAAGGGAAGCCCTTTTAAGCTGCAACCTTGCGTGTCCTTTGACAAAACAAATGCTTCCTCGTGTAGCGCAAACGCAATTGTTTTTAGATCAAAACTTGTTTTTATGCCATTAATGGTATCTCCTTTCTTTCTTTATGTAGCAGTGTGAGAGTAAAGACCGATTTTCTTTAGGCACTTTTGTCTGAAGCAATGACCCAAACAATTATCAAGATTCAATTAATTTACAGTACTATTTATTTTTCTGTCCAGCTGTCAGAACATCTGTTTGGGATCCTTGTCATGCACTGGCACAAAACTGTACAGATATTATGAAGCTATATGCAAGGTTATTGTATGCTTAAGTGCATTTATGATTCCTGAATCATAAATGCTCTTACAAATATTGATTGCAAACATTGAAGTCTCCAAAAAACAAAAAATGCACATAATGTTGATCATAATGAAATAAGGTTTATAACCAAAGTACCAAAATAAACAAAGGGATTCTAAAGTCTGAGCTTCAACTTAACAAAATTCAGAGTCTTTGTTTATTTTACTAAAGATTAAATTATTAAGAAATAACATCTATTATCATAAAAAAGTGTCTGAACTAAAATGGGTAGCCAGTCAAAGTCATGTTTGCTGCAAACAGTTTAATTTCTAACAAGAATCTATTTGTTATCTGAACAAACTTGTAGTTGCTGAAATGACAAAGATTTGTTAGAATTACAGCTTGTTGAACTCATCTTGAGTTTAACTCATTTAAAGCTGGCTAATTATTGTTATTAACAGCGATTGCTTCCTATTAAAATAATTATCCCTAGTTCTGGTCCTGTTTTTGCAGCAGTGGTGGCAAGCAAGTCCTACTCTTTTTTTGTTCTTGGTTACTTAAACCAACTAGTCCAACCTGAGTTTGTCAACAGGAATTTGCTTTCTAATCAGATTTGTAGTTTGTCATTAACTGGAATCGCAGTTGATAAGTTTATTTGTTGTTGCTAAGACTTGATAATGTAAATTGTAGTTGGGAGCTAATGAAAAATGGTTATTGATTAGACTTTTTTTACATTAATCCAAGGGTTTTTTTTCCATTACAAAGTGTTGTAGGGCCTTTGTATTATGTTCTTCATTGTTTACATTTATATAAAAATAATCTTAAATAGGAAAACTCATATAGATTTTAGAGCATCACTTTTTAATCAATCAATAAAAAAAACCCAGACTAATTTAAATGATTATCAATTCTACTGAGTTTGCAACGCTGTTCTTTTATGTTTTAAATTATTCATTCATACAAAATATTTTAAATTTTGGCTGTTATCTAGGCACTTGAGTGTTAAAATAGGAGGCTGTTATGAGGGGCTTTTCTTCAGGCTTGTGTCAGACTTTTAATATATTCATTGTCATTGCCATATCAACAATGCCATTCTTATGCTTAATCCAAACAATCTCATTCCACAACCATTATAGATAAAATGTCTCAAGAGTTTAACCATAGACTGTGGAATGAAGACAAAGTTCTTGCCATTCTGCGTGGTTTCTAAGGGATTCCACTGTGTCACGTGTGGCGGTACAGCCTCTCTTTGCAGACAAAACAAAATGAGCAACACAAACATGAATGCAGCTTCCCCACCCAAGCCTCAAGGTGTCTTCTTGGTTACCAAGGACTAAAATAGAAAACACTAAGCATCATTTTATCAAACACAGAGAAAAAAAAGAAACATAATAATAGGTGAGGTCTCACTGATAAAAAGAAACTTGTGGAACGTTCTAATAAAGAATTAGGTAAACAGTATTTAAATAACAGATACAATAAACAAATACATCAAATATTCTATCAATAGCCTTCAATTACAAACAATTTAATATCTGTGTCGTAATTCATATCAAGCCGTTACAACATTACTGCCTCTTGCCATGTCACTGTTAGAGAACTTCTCATCACTGAACAGTATTTGCACATATAACCAACTATCACTAATTTGCTATCATAAAAGTTCACTGACATGCAAGAGCCTCACTTATGAAATTATAATTTATTTTTTTTCATCAGATAGCAACATACATAGAGTGATATAACTTCATGGATATTCTAATTTATCTATGCATTTTTCATTAGATTTAGTGATTATTGGCAAAATGCCTACAGTACACTACTTAATAAAATGAAGATGAGCTTATTTTTACAAATTCCTTATATCGATCAATCACTGGGTGAGATTTGTGGTGCATGCCTAACAGCTTCCCAGTTTACAGCAGACCAAGTCAGAGACAGACTGGACAATCCTGTCACAAAATGGGTGAATGTAATCTGAGTTTTTATTCCATATGATCTTTGCTTTGGTACTCATTTGGATCAAATTTAAACTGACAAACATAAACAGCTGTAGCTTTAAACAAAAAACAGAACTATTTTTTTTTCACGTGATACTATTCTGTCACACACCCAACCATAGAGAGTATGTTATCTTTTTATGACTCTGAATCCTGAGCAAAGTTCAGCCACCCCTCTGTATGACACTTCATAACTACACATCTTTATTGCCAAATAAAATAAAAAAATTGTTTGATTTTGATAATTTGCTCACACCTATTTGTAAAATGTCTCCATCCCAAAAGTATAAAGCCAAATTAACCGACGTCAGAGTTTCTTGCTGAAGTATTTGCACTTGTCAGGGTTGCTTATTGTTGCTTTTAAACCTCATCTAAAGTTTCTAACCGTCAACACATAATATAAAACATTCAGAAAGCAAAAGGAAGTTTTAAATAATGCTCATATTTAATAACAACATAAAAAAAAAAAATTCAAACCAACCTGATTATATTTGCTACGTTACTCCCTCATTAATCATTTGTGATGAGCCACATTCGTTGGTTATTTGAATGTAATCTTCCAAGTTAGACGTAGGTTTGATTACCGGTACTACTTGACCTGTTAAAAAAGTCACGAATGCAGAGCCCTTCTAACAACAGGAAGTGGGCTAATGTAACCAAAAAAAGCCAGATAACATGACCTTACCATAAGAAATCCATAAAAAAACAGGCAAATTATCATTTTTATATATTTGTCTAAATAAAGGTTTATAAAGCCAAGTCTTTGAAGCTCGACTGTAACACAGTGAAACAGGGGTGAGTCATTTCAAGAGTCACCAAAAAAGGGACACCAACACCTCTCCAGGTGGTTGTAACACGCATCTCGAACAACGCAGGCCTCACTTGCCTCGCCAAGGTCGGTGTGAATTATTCTGGAGACAGTTAAGGAAGAGGTTGTGTGGACAGACCAAACAAAGCTCAAACCTTTTGAAAGGTTTGCCTCCTGTTAGAAAAGAAAATTGGAATTCTGGTAAAATAAAATGACCCATTGGTACACAATTTAATTCGGAGATGCAACTGGTTGCAATTTATTTTTAACATTGAACCAGTTACATTTGAATAGTTATTTCCACCTAAAAATATAACTAATCATTTTATTTTTATTTTTACTCAGGTTATTTTTGTCTAATTCGGTACTGTAATGTATTATCTAAAACACTTCAATCTGGCAAAATTGAAGAAAACTATATTCACTACACTGTAACAACTGAACTGAAGGTGTAATTAAGGCAGTTTAATGATTAGAGGCTTGTGGAAAGACATTTACAGCAATGACCAATCTAGTAGCAGCTATTTCTGTTTTCTAATGGTGATGGGACTAGAGTCGGACAACATGCATCCATTCAATTCGTCCCATTCCTTTTTTAGTCATATGGTTTATTGTTAATCATTAAACAGACACACACATTTCTTGCCCTATAACACACACTCACACCCTTCTTTCCCCCCATGGTTTTGTGGCAGGCGTTGGTCTATAAAAGCTGCACCTAGTGGAAGCCAAGACAGCAAAGCACAAACTCCATCAGCAAGCAACTCCCAGACATTCCCACACACACACACACACTCACAAAGTCAGACACAGATAAGTGCAGGACTGTCATACGCAACACTCCGTCTTCCTGGGATATGAACACTCTCATCATCATTTCTCTGCTGTGCATCGGTAAGTCTAGACTTGTACTTAAATTCTCTGTTTGCAAGAAATTGAATTAGTAATGTAAAAGGAGGAGAAGAGTACTAAAAAATGTGAATCTGCGGGTAATGACTTGTCAGGGAGGAATAGAGAATTTCAGGTATTTTTGGTAAAAAAAAAAAAAAAAAAGGTTGGTGAAATCATACCAACAGAGGTAAGTACATTTGATATGTCATTGTGTTTTAAATAACTTATCAATCTTATTTGTTGAATGCTGTCCTTAAGAGGAGTCATTTATTTTTTAATGTGTACTAATTTAGCCCATTCAGCACTGCTCTCATTATTAGAAATATTACAGTAGAGACATTTGAAGAAGGACTTAAGGCTTCCGTTTACAGACAATCAATTTGTAATATATTTCTATTTATTTGTGGGTAATGATATTCTTAGGGACAAAATGCAGTCAGTATTTTTTTAGATATTTTTATTGGAAAGCACAATCATTATCCTGACCTTTCTGAGCTACAACAGCTTCATCTCTTTCAGACTTTGTTACACTTAGCATATGATTCTACGGTTATGCTTGATAGAAAAAGCAAGTCTACCAAGCTTAAACTGGTAAAGTACCTAATTTTCACTTTTTATTTTATTCTTACTGAGATTTTAAAATTTGAAGTTCTTTACTAATAGAAAACAAGTGACAGACTTCACTTTACTCTAGCGGCTAGAGTATGAAATCAAAATTAAATGTTCAGATTCAGATCGTGTAAATAGGGTGCAATTCAACTGATAACATAATGCCAGATGGTTATCTATCTTAGAAAGCCCAGCAAACTGTCCCACCTCATTGGCATGCAGAAATCCCATTAAGCAGGATAGGGGCTTAGAGCAAAAAAAACGCTAAATACAAAAAAGACACACAAAAGAAGTACAGCACCAGAGGTCATTTCCATACTCTGAAAAGAATGAAATCTCAATAAGTAATTTTTTTCTTAAAATACGTGCATTTTCTCTTGAATTGAGGAGGTAAGTGAGACACTTTGCCAATGGAACAAGACAATTTACATTTAAAGTAAGAAAAAAACAATTTTATTTTCTTATTTAAAGTGAATATTATGAAATTTTCTTATTTGAAGAGTAAAAATACTCATTCCATGGGCAAATAATCAGATTTAACTGCTAATTAAGGCTAAATACACCTAATTTAAGAATTTATTACTTCTTTCTAGATTGTTTTTGCAGTGTACAACAGAAAAAATAACAAGCTTGAATACAACACTAGCTTTATCAATGTCTCCGGTTGGAAAGGGACACAGCTACAGACTAGAGACATTCTATTGAAACGGAGAGTACACATAATGGTAAATGGCTTGTAATTATTGTTATATCAAATATGAATACCCCAAAGTGCTTTACTCTGCTCATTCACTCACATATTCAGGCACTGATGTTTGTAAGCTACATTGTAGCCACAATGTATTGAAGCAAGACCTGCTGTTGGTGAGCAGAGGACAGAAAGACTGAGAGGGACAGAGCAGTGGCTCAAACCCCTAACTCTTTTTTTCACCATCACCCCATAGTTAGCACAACTAAGGACAGCAGTATTTCCATCAATTACTTCTTTCATTTTAGAAACAGCTGAACTCAGAGGCCATAGAACAGAATAACAGAATAGCATTTTTCAGCTATGTTAAGTCTAGCAAAGGTTAATGTCAGCTTAAATAGTGTTCTGTTCAGTAAAGAGATATTGATGAAAACAAATATCCTGGGCCTGGGATACTATCTTTAGGGAGAATAGCACAGAGAAAAAAAAATAAAATGGCAGCAAAATGCAAATCTTGCAATTACTGACTACATTTGCTTTATTATAATGTATTATAAAAGTTTTTTTCTTTTATTTTCACCTAAGAAAATAATGTTTTTGGTTGTTTTCGATGTAATTTTACCTCTTTTTTTTACCTAATATGTGTTTATGTTCCATTCTGGGTTTTAACAGTTGTCTGCAGCAATCTGGGTGCTCAGGGATCTGAGGACACATATTCTGGGGAGTTAGCCAGAGTGACAACTGGTCCAGCCTCCGGGGAGGGACACCTTCGTTCACTCAACGACGATGATGAGCTGGGAGTAGAAGAACTTTCAGGAGGAGACAATGAAAATGTGATCCACCATGGTAAGAGACAATAAATACGTTTCTGTCTTTAAATGACATACATTCCCCATTAGATGTTTTAAAAATCAGAATGAAATGAAATATTTTCTGTCCAGTTTTACAATTTCCTGTTGAACCTACTGTTTTCGCTTACAGAGCTGCATGCTGATAAAGATGAGAGGAGAAAAAAGAAAGGGAAAGGGAAGAGGAAAAACAAACAAAGAAACAAAATCACAACACCTCTCAACCCTGATCACACAGTCATAACAAGTGGGCACACATCCACTCTTACTTCAACTCAAAATCCCTGCACCTCTACACACCTGGGCTTCTGCATTCATGGCTTCTGCAAATACATGGAGGGTCTGAGAGAACCAGTGTGCATGTGAGTACAGCTCAGTTTTACTTTGTATTTTTTTAGGTTAGTGAGCAGAGATGGCAAAAGTACTCACCTTCCGTACTTGAGTAAAAGTACAGATACTTGTGTTAAAAAATACTCTGGTAAAAGTGGAAGTACTGATTAAACTTCTTTACTCAAGTAAAAGTAACAAAGTACAGGCTTGTAAATTTACTTAAAGTATAAAAGTAAAAGTAGAAACCACTTTTTACATGCCGTTGCCTACATTTTAAATGGATGTCTGCCAATAGGACTAGATCTCCGTTGTGTTCATTTTCAATCATCTCGTCGTCCATACTACTATGCTAACGCCACCGCCACCAAGCTGCAATGATTTGCCGCCAATAAATACCGCTGAATCTGTCGATTCATCTTGTAGTGGTGCGTCAAATGCAACGTAGATTCCCATCCAATTAGATTGAATTTGGTATTGATGACGTGAAAAATAATAACGGTAACTCCATTGAAATGATTCAAAACTAAAGTAACGAGCCAATTTTTTAAAATGTAAGGAGTAGAAAGTACAGATATTTGTGTAAAAATGTAAGGAGTAGAAGTAAAAAGTCGCCATAAAAATAAGTAGTAAAGTAAAGTAAAAATATCAGAAAAATCTACTTGAGTACAGTAACGAAGTATTTGTACTTCGTTACTTCCCATCTCTGTTAGTGAGTGTAAAACCCATTTAAAAGTATTTAAATGTATCCATTGAGTGATCTGTTGTTTATTTTGTAGATGTATGAAAGGTTACGATGGAGCGCGCTGTGGCATTCAAACCTTGGGGGCAGTCAAACCCGCTCAGAGTGACAACACGGAGCTGGTACAGACAGTGCTGGTGGTCATTGCAGTTGTTCTTTCAGTCATCAGCTGCTGTGCCATCCTCCTAATGATCTGTGCTCAGTAAGTTTGAAAAAGTCACACTTAGACAAATCCTAGCAGACAAATGCAACATTTGAATGGGGATGTTGCCCATGTAGAAACCACAAGAGTAGTTTGTAAACCAGTGCATGAACCTGAAAAAGAAATCATTATATATTCTTGTAAAAAAACTGCTGGTGATATAAATTCCTTACAAACAAGAGTTAAAGGAAATCTATTGAAGAATTTTAGCTCAGTGTTTTTAGAAACGATCAGCAGACAAATTGGAGTTGTGAATAAAAATATAAAGAAAAAAAGCCTAAATGGACTTAACAAAATAATTTAAAAGATATATCAAAAAACTATAAGTTTGAAACCTTTAACAAAGGGAAAAATACAAACCCTTCATTTCAAATTTCTTCATTAGGGGCAAATAGGACTCACTATTGGCCACTTGAATCCATATTTTAGGTTTTTGAATGCTAACCAGACATAGTTTAATCTATTTTAAATGTTTTTGTGCAAATTTTCTAAATTTCCACTTTTTTGGGGGGGTAAACTCACAACACTGCAACCAGTTAATATGGAAACCTGGATATTAACACCGTCGTTGCTAAGTGAATCCCTTTAAAATCTATTTTTGATGAGACATAAAAAAGATGTGATTCCTCTGGCATAAAACAAAAAAAAAGTTTTTGACTCCCTCGAAACTATAATAGGGGAAGATTACTGGCTGCCATCCACACCCATGGGATCCCAGCATAACACACATTACAATCCAGACATTTGGCTCAGAAACACTTCCTGGCGTATGAACACAGTACCGAATGAAAAAGCACTCCAACACGCCCCAACACACCCACACTAAACAAGTATTGCTCAGCAAACTTCAAGGATGGAGTTTTCCAGCTTCCGTGACTTGTAGTGAAATCTATAATTTCACCATAAATAAGTGTCACAACAAACCATTAGTCATGCTGAAATCCAGATTAAGATTGCTTAGAGTCCTTGTGTGACAAGTCCTAGAGTTCCTTGTCGATATTTAACCCGGTTGTAATGATCCAATGATTGCTGGCTGGCAGTAATCCCAGCTATTGCACAGCCGAGCCATAAATGATCTACAGAAATGAATAGCTTCATCAGATGGGATTCAAAGAGAAAGCAGAGGCTATTTCTGTGAAATAAAAATACTTCCTTAAGTTTCATTTTTAATTGGGACAGGGCAAAATAAATATTCGGTTGCACAATACTATACACTCAAAATGTTGCAGAGACATTTAGGTTTATTTAGGATCAACTAAATTCATAGAATACAGAACCTCTGCGATCATCTCGCTGTCATAAGAGCAAGAATGCGTTTTTCAGTTTGTTTTTGCTTTGACCACTCTGATTGTGAATGTCATTTACAGTTATAGGTCCCATAAAAACTTCCTGGCCTCTTACATTGGAACTGGGTCAGAGCAGGAGAAACTCCAGAAACCCGTTGGGGATGTTGTGGTGTGATGACATCAAGTTACAAAGAGGTGTGTTTCACTGAGCTTTTGGCCTGTTTTTTGTGCAAGCTTAGGTGTATTTACAGAGTTTTACTTTGCGAGATTTAAAGCAATAGCAGTGCATAAATGTAAAGTAGATAATACATATTTTTCAGTAATGCTTATATACAATAATATCTAAAATGTTAGGCACTCATTTTGAATGCTGATTCCTTTATTCAGATGTGCCTTAAACATAACCTGACTTGTGAAAACAGCACACAATAGAAATTATTAGTAATGCATGTGAAATGGATTATTAGACTGTGCTTTTTCTTGATTAAATAAATGGAACAGTGTTACTTTTATTTAATCAAGAAAAAGCACAGTCTAATAATCCATTTCACATGCATTTCCAGTATCTAGTCTGCATGAGGAGAGGTATGAGAAAAGTTATTGAGAGACCGTATTTGGAAGGCTACAGCATGTTGCCTATTTTATGCCTTTAACACATATTATACAATAGTCAGTCGATTGAATTAAGCATGGACTTTAGGGGTTTGCAGCAGAAATACCAACAAGTGTATTTTGCAGGTGTAACTGGAGCCAAATCTAGAACCAACAAAGTTTTGAATAATTTGATTTTATGCAATTATTAACGTTTTAGATTGGTAATTTCAATAAATAAATGAACAAATAAAGTGTGCATAATTCTCCATTCATTTCACAGTTGTCCAGTATTTTGTGTTGGAGCATCGCATAGAATGTCAAAGAATTCTCCAATGTGTGTCAATGTAATAAATCTAAATATATAAAAAAATTTAAAGATGTATCTATACCTTAAAATGTGCTGATAGAAGGACATTAAGACTTTAGTAGTTTAATGCTGTTACATATTCCTATTTATTTGTTAGGCTATAGCTCCTATTATTGCTTTGCTACTCCTTTTTTACTGCAGAGTTACAGAGTCAAATTAAAAGAAAAGCTAAGGAGGGCAGCTGGAGTTTAGTTCTTGGGTTCAAATAATTGAAAACAGACCTTTATCAAACTGTAACCATGTTATCCTGTTTGTGTTTTCATTAATTCATTTCAAAGGTCTCTGGTATTTCTGTTTCAACTGTTGTCACATGACTTTTAAGCTAAACAGAAAGGAGTGGCAAGTGGGGGAAACTATACACTGTTGTTTTTGTTGTGAAAATGCAGCCTGCTGCATCATGCAAAAAGGGAACTATGCAAATTAGTCTGCATAGCATAGGGTGTCTCAGTATATGCTGTCTCTGCAGAGCATACTAATAATAAAGAGAAACCACATATCAGATCATGCACATTTACCAGTGTATGCACAATAACAGTACTGACACACTTATTGTGCACATCCTGATCTTGCACGCCAAAATAGATACTGCAATCTATGTATAGATGTGTTAACTTGCCTCTTTAGGATTAGTTTCCTCTTGTTTTCCTCTAAATATTTGTTTTACTTTTTTCCACAGGCAAGTGGCCAATTAAAAGAAGAATCCAGTGACCCAAGAGAGAAATAGACGTACAAAACTGCGCTAATTAATTTATTTAGAGTGAATATTTATTGCTTATAAACTATACCTGTGTTTGTTGAATTTATTTTTAAGATGTCATGTTTAAATGAATGCTGAGCATTCAACCTTTTCTTTTCTTTTTTTTTTTGTAGGTTTGGTTTTATTTATTGCACTTCATTTGTTTTAGGTCAAAAAACTCAAAATGCATCAAACTCTTGAAAAGTGCTTAAATTTGATTTTGAATAAAGTACCTAAGTATTTCTTTGTCCACTTATCTTTTGTCTAATGTCTTGTTTACATTACTTTCTATGAAGTCATTACATGTGTCATCAGACCACTCACAAAAACACAACAGTCTTGAAGCTAGATGTTCAGTGGTGTTGTGCATGTTTACCAGAAGATTATAAATATATTAAATAACTAAAACGGGAAGATATAGTTATTAATAGGTAATTTAAATCTGGGGTAAAACTAATTAATTATTATCAGTTGAATGATTATAACTGTAATTTGCTTACTGACCAGGGTTCTTAGTCTCTTACATAAATGGATGGACTTCTGGATCAGCTGTTTAAAATCCACTTGCTTTCGCTAATAATAATAACAGGGGGTAACGAGGGGCAATTAGCCTCTCACTACCACCTCTCGATCAGGAATCTTGAGGTCAGGAGTAAAATCAAATTCAGTCGGCCCTCCTGAGGTGTTTGTGGGCAAATCCTCCTGCTGGAGCAGAGCACATGTCCAAAAAGGGAGTTTGACTTCTTCTTCCAGATTGACGAGTCCGACCGGCGCCATATCTCAGTGTTGAGTCTGACATGTGGGTTTTGGAGCAGTTAGTGAGCAGTTAGATCACATCAGAGCATCAGGCCATACGATGTACAAACATACCTCGTGAGCTGTGAACTTTTAAACCCTGCAGTTTCATCTTACAGTTTGAACTGAAGCTGAGTACAACCATTGAAAATATCATACAGTTGATGCCTAGCCTTAGGTCGACCAGAGCTGGATTAGCTCTCCTTTGCTGCAGCAGGTGGCTCTTATGACAAGGTTTGAATCGCAGGAAAAGACAGTCACAACAATCAGCTCCTTCTGAATCATAGGAAAGGTAGTCTGACTTGGTCCAGCATGCAAAAACCTCTCTGGAGGGATTTGGTTGCTACTTAGTGTAGCTGTCAGCTGGGAAGCGCCTAGTTTGGCCTTTAGCAGGTCGTAGGCCACTTGAAACAGGAAGCTGAATGGGAAACCTGTCCTTAAAAACTCCTTCGTATTGATGTGCCTTCATCGCTGAAATATTATGTGGACAGTGGACAAAAATAACCCTGAGGGAGATTCTAAGAAAACATGTCTCAGATTCAAATAAAGATCAAACCCATAAAAAAGAATGACAGTTGTTTGTAATAATTTAAATCACATAAAAAAAACTGTAAATTATGTTACTAAATTTGTCCAGATTTTTAAATGTTCCAGTGTTTTTATTTTATCATTCCAGTGTGTCTTATGTATTTAAGTCTTCTTCATCTTTCTGCTTTTGCCTTTCAGGGGTAGCCACAGCAACTTGTCTGCATCGTTAACCTTATCTAAATACAAAAGCAGGTTTCGTATGAATTTAGATATTCAAACAAGCAAAAACCAAACAAACAACTGGCAAGATGGGTTGCTGGGTGCACATTAATGAGAAATTCCCCACAACCCAGTGGGAATTGAGAAGACAGAGCTGACACACCAAACACGCAGCTAGCTGTTATAAATTAAATATTAATGTCATTTATTGTCCCATACGTGCTTTTTCAAGGTGCATAGTCACATTATATTGCCTTCACAAGTGTCAGGTTGTGTAGAGGTGTGGAGGTTTATGAGGAGCCAGATGCAGAGATGAGGAAGCAGAGATGAGTTTGCAGGTTTAATGTAAAACCCAAAGAAAAATGGGCAGAAATAAAAAAAAAAAAAAAAAAAAAAAAAAAAAAAAAAAAAAAAAAAAAAAAGGAGATGCCACTGAGAATCACATGCAGGTATCCGAGTAACAACAAATCAACAAGAAACCAGCAATGATGGACTGCAGAGGTGGCGTATATGTGGAGAACAGAACAAAGAATGGGATAATGAGCTGCTTTGGAGCAGGTGTCAATAGAACTAACTAGACGGGGCCAAGGGGAAAGGAAAACAGGCACAAGGGGGCAACAAAGAATAGCTCGAGAAATACAAAACTGCATGAATAACATAAAATTTAAAAGAAACCAATGAACAAGAAAACCCAGAATAACATAAATCAAAGTGGAACTGAGAACTTATAAATAGGATTATAAACAATAAGTATCTGAACCTGACAATCTGCTATGATTTTTGCTTATTTGATGAGTGAGGAACCGAAGCATTTGTACTGTTGCTACAGGCATGTGAAGATTCCTAATCTCCTAATATAGTTATGGCTTTAACTAGAATGCTCTGCTTCATATATACAGATTTTAGATATTTTCAATGGCCCGGTCTTATTAAAGCACCTTTTGAAGTCAGCAGACTTCAAAGCACTTCACATTGCATTCAGTTATTCACCCACTGACGATGGCAATCAACGTTGTAGTCACATCTGCCCTTTTGACGTACTAACAGAAGCGAGACTGCTGCTGTACACAGTACCCTCTGAACATCACCAGTAGGCAATGCAGGAAAGTGTCTTGTCTAAGGACACAACAACTGAGAGTGACGAAACTGGCAGGGCAAACTCCTACTTCCTATGCACTGTAAGTCAATATTTTAGATATGCATATTCTGCCAAAAGTATTTGGCTCACTTGCGATCAGTTCTGTTGCTCACTAAACCTTATTTTTTATTAGATATGATTTTTCAAATCACATTAAACTTAATTCACATCTGTTGTTTAATAAAGTTTTTTTTATCTGCCTGTCCCTACACAAAACCCTCCTCAAGCACACTTAAGTTATAAAGCAGATTGGTTGTCTAATCATTTTAATGGTTCAACTGTCATCACAAAGAATGTGTACTTAAAAAGGCCTACAAAGACTGACTCAGTTAACCAAATACATCAACATCCAGTTGCCTTTATTTAACAAGGTTTGACAATGTGTTTGCTTTGTGTTGCGTCACTAAGGGGAAAAAAAGGCAAGGTGAGGCAAGGCGAGGTGGGCATCAAACACAAGGTGATGCAAATCCAGGTAAACAGTTATACCAATATTACGTTGTTTTGTGTGATCTGGATTGGGATGGTAGAGGTGGAAAATAAAACATGCTAAAAAATGGCGTCAAAACACTCACTGCATTATCTGTGTCTCAAAATCAATTAATTTGGGTGTGTCGAGCTTTGGAAGTTTCGATGGCACTGAGGTGGGCCTTCAACCTTTTGTGGGTGACCATGGAGACAGTGAAAACACACAGGGACATGGCTGGACAGTAATAATTCAAGAGGAGCACAAATAAAGGACATGCTGGAATTTCATGGGTGTGGTAGTGTTTTTTTCCCCTCCCTTTTTCCATTTTCAAGGGATTGGGCTACTTGTCATGAAAAGTTTTACTCTGCCTTTCATCTCTTATTTTCTTACAGAGACTTTTATGTTGTCACATTACATCAGTTCCCTTACATATATATTTAATGGCAAAAAACTATTCTCCCAAAAATGGTCTTTATTTTTTTTTTCTTTTGAGTAAGTCTACTCTTTTCACTTATTTCCAGTTTGTCCACACACCATTTTTAATTTACTAAAATCTGGACTCTCAGAAAGTCGGAAGAGCAACTAATCAAAACCAACTTAAACATGAAAAGTTACCTCAACAATAGAAAGAAGTAGAAACACCCCAGTTGGCTTAAATCTTTTGCAAAATTAAAAGCTCAATATGTAATATACTGTACATACACTAGGTCAGGTGTCTCTATAGAAAAAACATATTTTCAATATGAATTTTTGAGTATAGGAGCAAAAGGAACCATGGATCAGGTCGACCAGGCATCTGCTTCTAACTGATACCCAACCCTTTTTGCACCAGTCCCTCAAGAGTTTCAGTATCTTATGGTCCTGAAACGAGAGCTGAGGGAAAAGCCAAAGCTCTCAATTTACCCGTTGGTCTACTTTCCTAGAACTGCTGAAAGTATCTTTCTCGGCAGGGTGGCTGGGCATTTCTTTAGATATATCTAAGGAGCTTGATCATCTGGGAGAGGCTTGGAGTACAGCCACTTCTTATCCACATCAAGAATAAACAGCTTGAAAATATTTTTTTGGATGCCTCTCTAGGGAGGTTTTCCAGGCACATCTCAACAAAAGAAGGCCGAGGACACGATGGAGAGACAAGTACAAAAATGGGTAGGGGCGCATAAATTTCTGCAACAAAACCTACAGAACATAACCAATGACAAATGGCCTGTACATAAAGCTGTTTTAGGTCAGGAAACTTGATCAAAGCGCTATAAACTTAATTCAGTCATTCCACCTTTCACACACATACTCATGGTGGCAAGCTACATTGTAGCCGCAGCTACCCTCAGGCTCACTGACAGAAGAGAGGCTGAGGTACACAGGTCCCGCTGAAGCTTTTTGCCATCTGTCACCAGCTAACTACTTGCACTTCTACTTTGTATTTTAAAAATGCTCTTAATGAACTGTATTTAAAATTTAAAGCTCACTGAAAATTCTCTGAATTCACTTGTTGATGGCTGCCTTTAGTTCAGTTGCTTTAATAAGGAAGAGGGCACCACCTAGTGTCAAGAAAGGAAACCCATAGTATCAACAAGGCTTAGCTGATAGGAATCAGCTATTCTGCATGGGATTTATTACCTTACATTGTAGTTTGCTAATTTCTTGAACAATCTCTGCTAATTTTCCTCTATTGTATCCAAAAATGTCTTACTACTTATTAAAAAGTACACTTTTGGAGATTCATTCTGTTTTCTTCTTGCCCTTTTGCCTCAGCATCTGACTACTGTATATGGTTTACTTTTGGTGTTTGGAAAAAATATCCAAACATTTCCTCATGTCATTAATTACAATTAAGTGTAAAATGTAACTGTGACAAATCTTAAGATACTTATATCATCAATGGTTGTATATGTGGGTATTGAGCATAATTTCTTTTCAAAGGACAATTCAAAATACTCAGTTTTCATATTTATCGACCAATTGATAACTCCATAGAGAAAGACTCCAGGCCGGTAATCAAACCCAGAACCTTCTTGCTGCAAGGCAGCCAGCCACCGAGCAGCCATGGTGGTGTATTATTTGGATCAAATAGGCTTTGTTGGAGTTTAATCAAATTTGTCTTTTTGTACGAGCCAAGTTGTCAAACCCTGCCCTTCACCACAGCTTAGACTATTGTGTACCAACACCCATGTGAAGGCAGTGTGGACAGCTCAGATAAAGACATTCAGCACTTGCATTTCAAAGGAGCACATCAGGTGTACTCTGCTGTGCTCCTTTTCTTGTGCCCGTCCTCTTTTTCAGTCAGTGACATAAGAAAGGAGCAGTGCTTGTGTACATCTGTAAAAAAGAATGACTTGGAACTCAGCCCAGTATGTTTGGTTCCTTCAATAAAGATCACAGCCCAATTGCCAACTATGTATATATAAGAATCTGTGGCAAGTCTGAAAAAAAACTGCTGTTCAGAGATATTTTCCATCCATCTACTTGGGCTCAAGGTAATTTACAAAGAGGAGTCAAAATGCTTGTCTCTATGTACAAAACTGGTGTATCAAAAAGACTTGCAGCTGTAACTGCAGAAAAATGCACCCAACCAGTTTCAGATTTTCTTATTAAACAAAAGATTAAAAACCCTTCATATTTTTTATATCGTAACATTGAGAATTTGTATTGGTCTATTTGTTGCTTTTTATATTGAAGTTTGAGGTTGTACTTTGGCAAACTGTGAACAGTAAAGGCATTCTAATGATTAGCAAAGTGGTAACAAGTAAATGTGGCTGAAACCACTCAGTGGAAATCTCTACATAATCTGCTCTTAACCACATTGCAGAAAAAAGCTCAATAAGCTATACAAGAACAGCCACATAAAGGAGCAAAACGTTCTTAGTAACACGTATAAAACCACAGAGGAGCGAGAACAAATGAAAAATGGATGAATAAAAAAACAAAAGAAGAAAACAGCATTTGTACCAAGAAAAGAGACCGACTTTTAAGGCAGTAAAAAACAAGATAATTATTTAATGTAAAAACAAAATCATATAAAGGGAGAGCAACACAGCTTGGTAAGGTCAATAGATTGCTTTAAGCAACTTGTTGGAGCCTATTAAGAATTAGATTAATTTATTTATTTTTTTCTAAATTATTAATGTTACAGATCTAAGGTTGTGTGAATGGTAGAGCTATTGTTTATTTGTTTATGTATTGGTTTTGCTTAGACCCTCCTCCTTGTCAGTCCGTCTCCTGCTGAGATTAACAAGTAGAAGCAGCTGCTAAGGTTGATCTGATTGTTTGTTTGACTTGAATTTTTTGTAGGTCAACTTGGAGACTATTTCTGTTATTTTTATAAGTAAAGAAAACACGCCTTTTGAAACAAAAAAATTCTCCACGAGTGCTTTTTGTTTTGTGAGTCGAAAAGCCTCCTCCTAAGACAACTCTGGCAATTTTTTTATTTTTTATTTTTGGAAAGTTTTTTGATGCAAGGGTAGCCGTAATACAACTAGAGTTTGACTTTTGTTGAGATGAAGCCTTTAATTATCTAATCATAAAGATACTGGTCATGTGAACCTTAAAGTACAAAAGGCTTAAACAAAAAACCTGATATTATAGCTCCTACCTCCTGTTGTTAGCTGGCAGGTAGGAGTTAACCCTTATGCATGGTCAACAATAAAAACACTATCAAGGATATGAAAGAAGCTCTGCACTGCTGTGCAGAATCAGGGCTGCTTTTAGCCTTATGGACTTGGTTACACAATGGACACGCCATGAATGATGCTTGTTCACTGGTATTACAGCCTTTCACCAAAGAACTCAGGATACTACTACAATTTTTGGCTTTTTTACTAATGAAGAGTAACGTAACTTTATGAAGAACAAATATTTTTGAACCAAAACCAACCACAGACAAACGCAGTTTATGTTAGTGATATTTCTTATTGGTAGCCCAACTTGATGGTTTCATTATTTTCTTAATCATGTTATTCATCAAATTTTTAATATTTAATTTTAGCCTTTAACATGCCAGAATGTGTGAAGATATCATTATACATATTCCTCAAATATTTAATTAGATGCTATAATCAAACAGTAAATGTAGTACATGAGTAGACCTTAAGCCACATACTTTTGATTCATTTTGTGGACAGCTGTTTTTTTTCCTATATAACAATTTTGGCGTACTCTACCCAACTCTGGCTCTTCAATATTAATGCATAAAAATAATTTTTTTTAAATAAGAGGCAGTATTAGGGTAATTGTTTATTTATATAGCACATTTTCACAAAATAATTTTACCAACATCTTTACTACAGGGTAAGACAAATACAATATCATCATTGTTATATAGAGTATGTAAGAACAGGGAGAGAAGGGCAAATTTTATTACATTCCTGCCATTTCTGTTAATGCCAATAAGAAGCTGCACTTCCTTAAAGATCTACTAACTGTACAAAAATAAAGGCTGTAACTTATTTTCTTTTTTTTATTTACCACTCGTCTTTAGGAAATTAACTTAATAGCAGAAGCAAAGATGGATAAACACAGGACTCAGGAAAAGGAGTTAAAAGCGATTAACATTAATTTAAACAGCAGTGCTATTCAGCTTGAGGTGTCTTCATTGTTTTCTTGATCCAATTAAGAACACTGTCTGAAAGAAAAGCGTAAACTCCAGGTTTTTCTTTTTTTCCGCATAACTTCCCAAAAGACGTGACTCCAACTAGATTTCCTTTGCACAGTATTGGTCCTCCAGAGTCCCCCTTAGAGAGAGAAGACACATTTGACGATGGCTTTCAAAACAAATTTACACTTATTGTAGTGATAAAAGGATTTTAGGTCCATCCTACCTCACAGGTGTCAGCGTTGTTTTGACCGTCTGATCCGGCACATATCATGTTCCTGGTAATATATGGTTGAAGGTTGTAATAATTTGGAGAATTGCACTTCATTCTGTCGATAACGGTCACATTGGCAGACTTAAGGACATTGGACATTTTGTTTCTTGCATTGTTTGTTTTTCCCCATCCAGACACCATGCAAACGGTACCAGCTACTGGATCTTTGGCAGCTTTATTCAGCTTGAGAGGACTGACCCATTTAGTTGTCTTCACTGGCTTTTCAAGCTGAAAAGGCAGGACAAAATGGCACAAAAGAAAATCAGTGTGTCAGCAGAGTTACAATTTATAAGATCTCAAACATACTGTAGTGGCCTAGACTGCTTCAATTTGCTTGGCATATTATTCTAACCTGTAAATGCCAAAAGGTTTTAAATGCAGTTCCAACCAGAAAATAAATAAGTAAATGAATCAAAAATACCTCCACTATTATTATGTCTAATTGAAAACTTTTGGTTCCTGTGTAAAGATAAGGCATGAAACAATATCTTTTAATTGCAACCACAGTTGGGATTTTTTTTAAGCTTTGGCACATTTATTTATCAATAAGTGGTGCATCACACCAAGGGAATTCTTTTGTACACCCAGGTGATGACTCATAGTCAATCTATCAAGTACCATCTTGACAATAACTGCAATGGGACAACCATTACTTTCACAAAGGTTTTAGTGGATAGTTTGCCAGTTAGAGCTGCCATTTGGCACAGCCTGCGGACAATTCAGCCAAATGCCAAAAGTATTTTTCAACTCATTAAAATAGATCTGGTCAAATAAAAGTGCTATATCCACTGTAGAGTCCCTTAAGTTGTATCATCAACATGTAGCATTAGTCAGAATTTGTTTGCATAGTTTATTACGTAATGACCAGCGACTGGAAATCATGTAAGCTCTAATAAGCCTAATCTAAAATGGTGCTACAAGGACATCATGTATCTACACCAAAATATGAATTTCACTAGTTTTACATGACACTGAACAACGAGATTAAGCATAAACATGCGTCACTGCTGTTTAATTTTTTTTTTTTTTTTTTACACAGAGATAGCCATGTGGAATGGACCCATAAATGTGCACAAACATGCACTGACTGCTCTAAAATCTTGCTTATTTGTACAAAACTCATTGGGTGCCTTTTGTTTAAGAAATACTGAAGCCTCTAGCAAGCAGGTAAAAAAAGAGATAAGGTCCGTTTTTCACATTGTTTAGAGCAGCGATCTCAAACTCAAATCCTAGAGTTTCCTACATATTTCAGAGGTATCTATGCTTCAACACACCAAACACCAATATGAGCTCATTAGCAGAGCTCAATGGATGATAATTTTGTAGTTAGGCTATTTGATTCAGGTGTTTAAAGTAGCAGGACACCGGCCTTTGAGGATTTCAGCTTGAGTCCCCTGGTGTTGAAAATAACAAATAACAGTATAGTTTCTACAACTGTCAAATTAAACCAGTAGCAATTTTGGAGCTATGATCAAAGTGATTTCAATATTTCCTTATTTTGTATGTGGAGGTCTTACCATGATCAACTGGAGATCATTGAGATGGTCCGCCTCATCATAGCAGGGATGGATGACCTTTGTTTTTACGTTTCGGACTTGCCTGAATTTCTTTTCATTTTCAATCTCTTTGATGGAGTGCACCCCCAGCAGCACAGTCTTAATACTGCAAGGACATAAAAAAAATATATTATTTACACTGCAAAAAAAACTGAAATCCAAACACTAAGTTTTATCTTAAAATTGGTGAATTTTTTCTTAACTTGAGGACATAAGTGAAACACTTTGCCAATGGAACAGGACAATTTATATTAGAAAATAAGAAAAACAATTACATTGTCTTAATTCAAGTGCATCATATCTAATGATCTTATTTTAAGAGTAAAATACTTATTTTATTGGCAAATCATCTTTTTACCTACTTAAATTATGGGTTTCTAGATCGTATTTGCAGTGTACATAATTGATTTAACATTTAACACAATATTAACAAGTCCATCACAGGGCAACACAGAGACAAACAACCATTCATGCACACTCTCACACCTAAGGAGAATTTAGGGGAGCCAATTAACCTAACAGTCATCTTTTTGGACTGTGGGAGGAAGCCAGAGTACCCGTAGAGAACCCACGGATTCTTAGGGAGAACATGCAAACTCCATGCAGAAAGACCCCGGGCCAGGAATGGAACCCAGAACCTTCTTGCTGCAAGACAGCAATGCTACCCACTGTGTCATTGAGCTGCCCCCTTTAGTTATAACAGCCGTACAAAATAAATAAATAAACAAAAGATAAATAAATCCAGAGACTTTTCACAATTGCAAATGTAGCAAAAGACAATTATGTGGACGTAACCCTCGAACATATTATCTTGATAGGATATTAGCAGAGACCCATCACAGTTCTTTTTGGGTAACACTGCTTTAATAAAAAAAAATATATAGCTTTCCAGTTTTTCATTAAGAACAGAGGATAGTGCATATAAAGAAAGTCAAGGTTAAAATGCAGATAAAACTGTATCAGAAGGATTTAGTGGGATACACAGAGAACCAGTAAGAATATAAAGTAATACTGCCTCCATTTAGCTCTGATATCCAAACTGTTGAGGAGTGAGGTGACCTCAGAGATGATAGCATTCAAGTTTATAGTGTTTATTCAACAATGTTCTTATATACAGCTTTGTGGCCATAGTTACTAGTAGTAACTAGGACTCAACCAATGTCCCTTTGGTCATTTAGGCACATACATAATGTTGAAACCTTTTGTTAAAAACAAATAAATAAATGTTACTACAGTTAATGAATGTAGCAGTCATCATTTACTATGAAAGTCAGTTATGGTTGTGTTGTTCTAACCTTCTGACCCATAATTCAGACTTCTGGGGACATTACAGTTGACATTTTCTACTAAGAGATGAGTCACATGTAGGGTAAGAGAAATGACAGTTAAACAAGATGAGGTAATCAGAAGAAATGAGTTGCAGCTGAGGCAGAAAAGCTCAAGGAGGGAGAAGATAATGAATATGGCTGAAGCAGAAACAAAGACAAACCAACCGTGGTATCTAATAGAAAAATAACTCTAGATAGATTAAGAAGACTAAAACAGAAAAGTAATCAGAAAAATCCTAAGGATTAAGGAATAATTTGAGACCTAAAAATGAAACTGAATAGCAAGGGGAAAGACAAAATACATAAATAAAAGACAATCGAACTAAAGCCTTGATGTTTTTTTGTTTTTTGTTGTTTCTTTTTTTGTGAGAAGAGACACTTGCACCTAATTTTGTGTAAATAGCAGATAAGGAGAAAATGTGCCTGTGCCTTAATTTGAATACCTGAGATGAAATGTGAGTCATATCTGGCATATCTGATGCATTTCTGAAACATCCCATGTATGACAAGTGTCATACATGGGATGTATGTCTTCTAGTTTTTTGTTTGAGTCAGTAAATATATGTAGTTTTAAAGAATGCATTGATTTTGATTTAAAAGCCTATGGGGGAGAAATGGATTGTAAGAGCTATATGTCAGATATGTGTAGCTGTTTTTTATTTTAGTCATCAGAACAAAATCCAACGTGCAAGAAAATTATTATTGCGGCGACAAAGCTTGCTGTACTTATTTTCATATTTCACAATGCACCACATCGGAGGGGAGAAAAAAAATAGCCTTCATACAACAATAATGAAACTTGTGTAGAGAGATGGCAAACAAGAAATTTCACAATACAGCTTTGTTTCAACTACCTATCTATTAAAGTTCGAGTTAACTTTAGATGAATGCATAAGATCCTACACATGTTAGTTCCTACTTTTTGCAGTGCGCAGCAGTCAGGACCCATTTTGGATCAATTAATATTCCTCCGCAGACTGGTGTATTCGTCTGTAGCAAAGCCATGAATGGCAATGAGTGGGGCGTCACTTCTTTCCCATCAATAATCTCAGAACCATAACCTAACACATGAAAAATAACCACACAAAATAGAAAAACATTTTAATATTATTTAAAATAAGTAAACAGTATGCAAGACAAGATGTTATTACTCACTTGAGTTGACAATGAAGAGAAAGACGCTAATGATAGAAGTGAAGAAACCCCTCTGAGAAAACATGTCTTCTTATCTCATGTCTTTGATCTATGGGTGAAATGCACCTATCAAGATGAATACCGTACCCTTTATGTGTTTTCTAAAAGGATGTGGTTTGACCATGGAAACACATGAGTAAGCAAAATGGACAGAGTCATTTGCTGCACACTAACAGTCTGTAGCTGGTGGTAACATTTACCCGTACTGATCAAAACCAAGTTAGTCAACTGTGATGCAGTTGAGTTTTGTTTTTAATATCATTTGCATCGGTGTCGGTGAGATCACACATTTGAAGACAAACGGTTAAGAGCAGAGGAGGCTTCAGGTCTTTGCAATGTTCAGATGGAATTTCTTTTGAAAAACAATGCACATAGAGTTAATATACAACTCCAACTACTTTGAAAACACTTTTTATTATTTCTGAAAATAATCAGAACCACAATTTAGAATGATAAATTCAAGTAAAACTATAGACACAAATGAAGGTTCAGCCATTGTATTAAAAGAGTATAAAAAAGAAAAAGATATATAAGTTGTACAATCTACATGGACGCCCTTAAAAAGTACAACAGAATGACGTTAGTGTTTCCCCAAAGGAGGAGTCTTAAGACGATGTGTCTAACTTGCAGTTACGCAACCTTTATAGTTTCTTTATAGGTTATGATATCAGAAAACATACACCCTGACAATGGGGGGAGGTTCCCTTATGTAGAAATACCCCCCTCGATAATGTGAGAGTCTGCTCTATCATTGGTTCTTATCAAAAGCTTTATGCCTGAAATCTCCTACAGAAGATCCTTCCTGCCTACAGCTATCAACATTTACAACAACTCAATGAAGAAGAAAAAAAGAAGCAAAAACTATATAAGTTGCTGCAACATTTAGTTTCCCTTTGCAATTAATAAAGTATTTTTGAATTGAATTGAAGTCTCCATCTGGAAATCTGCAAGAAAAGTCTGGGTTTCATAGTCAGGAGAACAGTACTTGTTTGAAACAATGTTCAAGGTGTGGTTTGCTGAAGGGGGATTATGGTGCAGTTTTGTTCATCAGGAGCTGGCTTACTTCCAGTGAAAAGAACTGTGAATGCTTCAGCATATCAAAACATTTTGGACAATTCCACTTTGTGGGAAGAGTTTGGAGCTGGCTCCTTCCTCTTTCGTGACTGTCCAAACAGACATGGATGGATGAGACTGAGGAAAATAGGCTTGCTAGCCTGCACAGAGACTTTTATTAAAATGGACATTTTTAAAATAATATAATAAACAAAGCAGAATTAATAGAGAGTATCTTTTATTACTTTATCAACATCGGACAAAGAGTTATTCAATTTTAAGAGACTTCATCACTTTGTTGATCCATTCTATTTTTTCTTTTGAAAGTAAGGCATACACTCCAGGCCACTTTACTGATCCACAGTTTTTAGAGTGATTAGTATTGTTGCCTCCAAAAGATGTTACTCCGACAAGAACTCCTTTGCACAATATTGGTCCCCCTGAATCCCCCTGAAAAAAAAAAAAAAATAACATCTGAATTATTTGATGCTCATAAGGGTATTATACTTGACTTAGAAGGTTGTTGGTCCTTCTTACCGCACAGGTGTCAGCCTTGCTTTTTCCATTGGGCCCGGCACATATCATGTTCGTTGTAATTAAAGGTTTATGGTTGTAATGTTTTTTAGAGTTACACTTCCTTCTGTCAATTACAGCTACATTAGCAGCCATCAGAACGTCTGAGTAGTTTTTACCATTTTTGCTGGTTGCTCCCCATCCAGCCACTTGACAGATGTCACCGACTGCTGGCAGTTTCACAACATTATTCAGCTGGTGAACGCGGACCCACTTGGTTTGCTTCACTGGTTTGTCCAGCTGAAAGGAGAAATGACCAGTATAGATATGAAACTGTTCATAAGTTTATACAAAAAAGGCTCCGAATATGAGTTTATAAATTAAAACTTATTGAAGGAATTATCTGAGCACATGAATATGAAAACGAAACTCATATGGCTACTGATCCCTGTTTGAGATGTGAAGCGGTTTAACCCAAGCTTGTCAGTGACAGAAACAAAACTAACTTTTAGTAAGGTATTTTTCGAAACAATATACCTTTACTATGGGCATAAGCCAATTAATGTGAATTTGTATCTTACCTTGAGTAACATAAGGTCATTGTCTCCGCTTGCCTTGTTAAAGGAGGGATGAGGTATCCGTCTCGTCACCTTACGGATCTGACGGTACTTCTTTTCTTTTTTTTCATCTTTGATGGAGTGCACTCCCAGGAGCACAGTAGGCCAAATAACTCTACAAGAGCAAAACAATAGTATGGGGTTAGATTCATGGAGAATGTGCAACTATGATACCAGGCTTTTTAATTTTTTTAAATTTTTTATAAGAGAACCAAACTAATGTAATCCATGCATGATGAGTGAATTAAATAAGTTTCTTTTGACAAAACATCTAAGTAATCATTTGACATGCTGTATGTTATCTTGGGACCTAATCACTTATAATTACAAAAAAAAACATATATTTATCTATATATATATTTATTTAAGCAATTGTCTTGGTGTTCTTTAAACCAATAATTTTACCCTAAAAAGAAATTTTGCAACAGGCACAATCTGCAGACATCAACACTGAGGTGGACCATCTGCATGCAGCTTACATTACCAAATAGGATACATTAGCAATGGCAAACATCATGCACTGACATACAATATAAACTTTTCTATCTATAAATATGGCTGTATACTTAGGCACAGTATTAGCTAATGTTTCAGTGAACACCCCCAATGTATTCTCTATTCAATTGTCGAGTCATATCCCTCTTGGCACCCATTTCGCCTTTTGTTTTGTCCTTTTATACCTGATCTTGGAATTTTCTTATTTGTTTTTGCACCTATGCTGGGCAAAGCTGTCTTGCATAGTGTCAACTGACCTAATGCAAAAAGATTATCATATTCTTGTAGTAAATTTCTTTTTTTTTTTTCATAATATCATAATTATAAGGTTACGTATAAGTGGGAAGGCTATGACTTCCTATGCTCCTCAGAAGATGTTTATACGTAAAAATGGCATTAAAGTTTTTTTTTTTTACGGGTTTGACTTTTTTGCTGACTGAGAGTTAAGCAACAGAATTACGGAACCAGTATAAGCTAAACAGATAAATAAATCACAATAGCTGTACATGCCTGGCTACACTGTTACAGAAGTAAAACAAGATTATAAAGTAGAAAATAGTCAATGTGACATTTTCTCCTAAATCATGAACAATTTAGGAACCAATTTGTTCATACAAAGGCTTCTTGCATGAGGCCCACTCTTCTTCCTTGTTTACTTATTGTGTGCATGGACAATAATGTACTTCAGGTGATGTTGTTATGGGAAAGAGACAATAAAAGCTTTGTTTCCTGAAATATAGAGCGAAAACAAAGTTAAAGCACATTAATAAAATATAAAAACATTGTTATTATCAGTCCTTTATCAGAGATCAACTTTAATCTAAAGCATTGTATCTTCTGTGTTTTCCTGAAAGTTAGGGACTTTACTACCTTATTGTATAGAATCGTTTTGAATTTGAATTTGAATAATTTGAATAAAAAATTTAGGCAATATAGGTCTGCAAAATGCATGAAACTGAACAATTACCCCATTTTAACTGACACATCACATAAGAAAATTAGAATCTGAACTCAATTTTGGGGACTCACAGTATGAATGTGAATAGAAAAAAAAATCCTCAAAAGTTAATATATTTTGAATAGTCAAAGTGATAAAAGAGTAGGGGTAAACTATCTGATTATTTTCAATTTCAGGCCAACATGGTCTCCCCTGGGTTTTTCTATCTGTCATCATTCTATAAAAAATGATGCATTATGTCTGCACTATTTCTATATAAGTCTTTAAGGATTTTAAACACCCAAACATTAATCAAATAATCAAATTAAATTTATACTGAACTAGGTAATGTAACTCTAATGTTTTTTTATATTATCATCACTTTCATGTTAAATATCCAGGTGAAAACTAAATATATAAGAATTAAACGAGTTTAAAGTTCTTACTTTTCACAGTGTGCAGCTGTCAGGACCCACTGTGGATCAATTAATATTCCTCCACATTTGAATTTACCTGACTGTACCAAAGCCATGAAGGGCATTGAGTGTCGCGGCTTCACTTCTTTTCCATCAATAATCTCAGAGCCTAAAAAAGAGACAGATATCCAATACCCCATCAGAAATGTAAAAAAAATATATTGTTTTACACATAAATACACACACACAGATATCTATATAACTGTATCTATCTATCT
>NW_015150574.1:259665-260559 GCF_000732505.1 Cyprinodon variegatus
GAAAAAATATATACATTAAAAACAAAACCAAGAATACAACCAATATTTGAAAGAAAAAGAAAATACACAAACACATAAACAAATACATATACAATATATACATATATTAACGTACATATGTACCCTCATGCGGGCGTGATATATGACAAAAACACATTCTACACTTACACCTGTAAACATACGTACACATATACATACATATTCGCACACATATATAAATATAAACATTCAGTTATATTATTTTGATAAATGCTGTTTTACATATAATTTGAATTTATTGACATTATTAGCAAGCAGGATATGTTTTGGCAGATTATTCCATTCTTTCACACCTCTAAACACAACAGCATTTTTTTATGGCATTTGTTCTCACTATGGGTAAAGTGAAATTACCTTTAGTTGCATGTCTAGTACTGTACTGATGATTTACTACACTGAAAGAAAGATGCTTGAACAAAACAGAAGGAAATTTGGAATTAGAAATATTTCTTATGAAAATTAACAATATATACAACAATCTATCTTTGACCAACAACCAATTAAGATCTTTGTGCATTAATGTTATATTTCTCCTGTAGCTGCACCTGAATGCGACACGAGCAGCACTATTCTGTATAAGTTGTAGTTTATTTATATATTCCCCAGTGGCATTTGACCAAACTGCTGGGCAATAGTCGAGGTATGTCAATATTAGTGCTTTCATTGCATAACTCCTAATGTTTGAAGTTAAGAAATTTGCATGTCTTCTCATAATGGATATACCTCTTCCCATTTTTGCAATAATATTACTAATATGTTTTTTCCATGATAATCTAGAGTCAACTATTACACCTAGCAGTCTGGTCTCATGCACCTGTTCATGAGTCTGAACTGAGTGATAAATCATTCGCTGCA
>NW_015150574.1:262445-270079 GCF_000732505.1 Cyprinodon variegatus
TTAGCACGCTGTTGATAGATCAGTTTGTACATTTTTTAGCGTGCGCAGAGAAATAGCTCACGTTTTTATACACGCAAACCTTTGATAGATCCGGCCCTCTGTGTATACAAAATGACATTTCTTTTAGTGCAGCTTTTTAGACAGTAAATGAACATTTCCCTTCCATAAAGTGCAGCAGTGATCAAATGTGAACTATAGCCCCATTTACACTACCCTCTGAAAACCGATCCGTGCCGAGCTTGGATCAGTTAACAGTGCCGAATTCGGTTCCTTACCTCCTAGTGACAATCTACGGTACTACTGCTCTCTAGAGGTAAACAAGCAAATCAACATGGCAGCACCCGTAACATTAAGGAAGTTAGGGGAGGGTCAGGTGAAGAAGGCAGCCTTTCGTGCTTTTACTTGACAGAGTCGGCCTTTGGGAAGTGGATATGACAAAGAATAGTCTAATGAGGGCTTACAGATGCAGGAAACAATAACAGAACTTGAGGTTCATCACATTGCTAAGCAGAATAATCACTGGAAATCGTGATTTTATGAATGTCTGGATTTTCATGATGACAGAGGCTGACTGTAAGAAGTTGACGTGGTCTCCTCATGCACTCTTTCTTATCTGAGAACCGTGCCAGAACTGAACCACACCCGGCCCTACTGTTGAACTAGTACCAGATTAGCGTGGTTCGGTTGTGTCTGGCACAGTCCGGTTCAGTTTTGCGTGCCATTTACCATCAACAATTATCTTTGTTACTGTGCTTGCACTGATCTCGGCACGGCTTCAAAAGGGTAGTGTAAATGGGGCTGTTTGAGAAAAGACATGAGGCAAAAAACGCAGTGATATGTAAGTTCTGAGCATTAATATATGTGGTGCAAATATGCAGTCTCTTAGAAATAAGGAAACAACTTTATTAGAGAATTTCAGCTTGTGGTCTTCATCTAAATTACCACATCCACAGACATATATAGGACTAAAGGGAACCAGCTGCATGCTTTATTTAGGTACTATAAAAAGCTCTTCCACAAGTGCACAACTATTCGTTTGATAATTTAATGATTAAATTAAATGAACGTTTAAAGAATATCGCCTTGTAATTTGAAGTGTCAGTAACAGAAACACACAAACACACTCACACAGATTACGTCTTCCTATCATTACAGGGACTTTGCATTGACTTCCATTCATCTTGCATTAATTTGTATGGACTAACCCAGAACCTTACCTAAATCCTAAACCTCATCTAAGCACCTGAACTTCAACTCAAACCTTAGTCCTAAACCTAACACACTGGCCTTACACCACGCCGCACAAAGTAACACATATATGGCTACAACAGCACACACCCACAAACACATACAAAAATTTATTTTTATAAACATATTTTATGGTTTTAAAGATTCAGAGTCTTTGAAGTGTATTTTTAATAACTTCTTGTGATAAGAGATTATAAACACAGCACAATAAACTGAGAGTATCTGTTATCACTGTATCAACATCAGTTAAAGAGAAGAGTTATTCAATTTTAGGAGACTTCATTGCCTTGTTTATCCAGTTTAGATTGTCTTTTGAAAGGAAAGCATACACTCCAGGCCACTTTACTGATCCACATATTTCAGAGGGAACAGTGCGGTTGCCTCCAAAAGATGTGACTCCGACAAGAACTCCGTTGCATAATATTGGCCCTCCTGAATCCCCCTGAGAAAAAAACAAAACAAAGATAACAGATAATTTAAATGTCGTAACAAGGTGTTATTCTTTGTGAAAAGGTCATTAAACCTCCTT
The DNA here is from genome assembly GCF_000732505.1 of Cyprinodon variegatus. Classification (NCBI taxonomy): domain Eukaryota; kingdom Metazoa; phylum Chordata; class Actinopteri; order Cyprinodontiformes; family Cyprinodontidae; genus Cyprinodon; species Cyprinodon variegatus. The sequence goes on from NW_015150574.1 coordinate 264,223, forward strand.
ACCCCACAGGTGTCAGCCTTGTTTTTTCCTTTCGACCCAGCACATATCATGCTCTTAGTAATATATGGATTTAGATCATAATGATCCTTGGAGTTGCACTTCTTTCGGTCGATCACAGTTACATTTACTGACATCAAAACATCTGTCATAGTCTTTGCATCTGGTTTGTTTTTTCCCCATCCAGCCACCATGCAGACTAAATTGTCTTCTGGCTCTCTGACAATTTTACTAAGCTTGAGAACACTGACCCATTTGGTTTGCTTCACCGGTTTGTTCAGCTGAAAAAGAAACAATGAAAGTATACATACAGACTTTATATGACCGTTTTCTGAAAATATGAAATATACAGAATATAGCAATACGGAAATGCTTTGTGTATTTCTGTTTAATAAAGGAAAAAAATCTTTATCTTTTTTTTAAACATAAAAGATTATTTGAGCAAGTGCAAAAACATCATGGAGGATCACACATGCAAGAGTGTTTGCTAATCAGATTTTTTTTCCCAATGCATATAGTTTTATTTTACATGTAGATACGTTAATTTATTTTGCAAAACAAGCTTACCATAAGCAACTGTAGGTCATTGTTTTTTTCTTTAGCATCATAGCAAGGGTGAGGAACGCTTTTCTGCACCTTACAGACTTGCCTGTACTTTTGTTCTTTCTTCTTGTCCTTGATGGAGTGCACCCCCAGCAACACAGTCTTAATGCTGACAGAGCAACCACACAATTTGGTGTTAGAAAGACTTAATATATGACAGCTTAAAAGCTACACAGTAATGAGACAGTAATGGTTTTCTCTACATCTAGTTGAATTAATCTAATAAGAAAAGAAAAATGTAATTTAATCCAACCCTAATGTTGCTTTCTCTTTTAGTTTACAAAGGTTGATATATTCACACAAGACAAAAGTAAATAATGTCATGTTCTGGTTTACCTTCATTCATTTTTTTTACCATAAAGCAAAACTAACTGCTGCGGGAACTATGAAAGTTACAGTATGAATAGCCTTGGGTTTAACAGATTTATTTTAAGCTCCTATCGATCATTACTTGCAAAATAGTTATTGATACTTTACTCATTTTAGCCTTGTTGCAGATGATAGCTGCAGTTACGCATCATACTTTTGAGTGGCCTGCGCAAAGAAGATTTTTCTGCATGCTTGGATGTCCTAAAAGAAGACATACATCATCTTTGCTCACTTTGTACCTTTATTAATGTATTTATTTATTTGGCCCTCAGGAGCCAAAAGAAGACATATGTCATAGATTAAAGAATTTTTTTTTTCTTTACACAGGTAGTAAAACTGCAAAATTGTCTATATAAATGAGTTCATGAAATAAAAAGTGTCCTTTATACAGCTGCAACCATCACTTTTAAGGACATATGATGCAAAAGTGGCCCTATATAAAACTGAGCTTGACATACCTAATGTTGATCTAACATAAGTGAGCACATCCCTCACAATTTTTGTTAATATTTTAATAACTTATGAGTTCACTTCAGAACTTTTACTGCTGAAGTCAGATGATCCCAGTGAGGAAAAATTACTAATTAGTCACAGCTTGGACATTTTAATTTAAGGCCTTTCTCATTTTTGTTCCCTGGGGTTTTAACATCTATAGATGTCCAATAAATAATTTTGAGTTGACACCAAATTCAAGATCTTATGATGTTGGACCCTTGGTTTATTTCATACAAATGACATTACATTAAAAAGAAGACCCACGCATAAACTGGTGAGAATTATTACATGGTCAGTTTAAAACTTCTCCTGGCATGTAGCTTAATGTTGTGCCTAAAAACCTGTACAATAACTACTACATTTTTTTTGTGAGTGTTATATTTTGTAAAACTGAAACAGCACTTTGCAAAGTGTTACCCACTTTCTTGCAAAGCTACTATTAAAACTTGTTACTCAATAAGAAAATGAAACTTAAAGTTCAAACAGGAATGTTAAGCACGATGTGACAATTTTCTGAAGCCTTTTGGCTTTTGAGAATTCTTAGAAGTAGATTTTTTTTTTCTATCCTCACAATTGCTGTCATTCAATGTGATTTAACAGGATATATGCATAGAGTTACTTTGGGGTCCTGACATACCAGCTTTAAAAAAGTCTGAGACCTTTATGTATGAGCTTGCTGGACTTGCTTGCTCTAAGTCATTATATCAAAAATATATTCATACATACTTTCAGCAATTTCCTCATTAGTTGACTTTTTGAGCTTAACAAAGCAGAAATAAATCCTCCATATTTGCAAGGCAGAAAAACATACTTTCTGTGACCATCAGCTTATTATGAAACACATCTCAACCTGCAGACACTTTTGGTTTATTACATGCCTATACATTTCAACCACCTAAATTTTAAATGGATAGGAAATCAAATACAACCAATGTAGCGATTGTTTTTTTTATATTATACTGAAGTTACTTGATAATAGACAAAAAAAAATAAATAAACGTTTTATTTTTCCTCACTCTTTGCAGTGTGCAGCTGTCAGAACCCATTTTGGATCAATTAATATTCCTCCGCAGACTGGTGCTTTGGACTCCAGCAGAGCCATGAAGGGCATTGAGTGGGGCTCCACTTCTTTCCCATTAATGATTTCAGAACCACAGCCTAATAGAGGAAAATACCCAGACACAAATTTTCAGCAGAAACAAACATTAACCCTTATTCAATGAGAATAATATAACTAATTAGAAAATGAAAGTGCATAAAAAAACATTACTTACTGGATTTGACAAGAAAAAGAAAAAGGCCCAACCGTGTAAAAGCACAAAAACCCTTCAGAGTAAACATCTCCTCCTATTAGTTGCTTTGATCTAGTGATGAATGCGCCCCCCACTATGCTTTACCCTTGTATATGTGTTTCCCTTAAAGGATGTGGTCTGCAATGGAAATCTATGAATCATCAAAATGCACTCACCCTGAGGGTAAATCTGACCAACGGTGTCATTCTGAGGCAGTAAGTGTAATAGGTGTATAGCAAATGAAATTATTCGGTAACATTTAGGTGTGATTTTCAATTTACTAACATGAATCTACCCTGAGAGCCCCTGAAAGTGAGGCAAAGAATGATTATTTATACAGCACATTTCAGTGGCAAGACAATTCAAACTGCTGTACATGAAAAAAGTTCTTTGCTGTGGCTTAGAGTTAACACAAATAAAGAGAAGTGAATGAAATAGCATAAGATGAATATGTATACAAAGATCAAATGATTGATGTAAAAAAGGAGCGTTGGACTGAGAATCTAACTATTAATAGGTGTAAAGAAGTATTTAATCTCGATTTAAAGCAGCTTAGTTTTCACAAGATAGGCAGGGTAATCCAGAGAGCGAAGTTATTTATTTTTTTTTTAGCTTTTATTGTCATTACACTGTCACAAGTACAGAGCAATAAAAGTGACTCTCTCTTTCTTTTTTTCTGAGAATCTATTCCATATTAGCGGAGAATAGGAAATAAATGCTACTTCCTTGTTTGGTTCTAAGTCTATGTGTTCAAAGTAGATTTCAGCAGCAAACCTGAGAGGTCTGGCAATGGATACTTTTCTCTGATATATAGAGAGCCAGTGAGGATGCAGGCAGCAGGTGAATGTATCAACTAGTTTTCAAGGTGCTGAGAAAGTAAATTGTTGTTCCTGGAGATATTCTTTATGTGATAGAAGGCTTATTTTGTGACTGTCTTTTGTGTTTCTTTGAAGATTCAAATATCCAAAATGATATTAAATAAATCCACCGGTGCCACAGTACTAGGAACCTACACTGAAAAAAAGTGTAACATGTAACTGTTCATTCAAACTAATGCTTTTCACTCTAAAATAGATAAAATTATTGATTTTATTATGTAAATAATATGTATCAAATCAATATGTATATAGATGAATGGATGGATGGACAGATTGCAGTCCATCACTGGGCAATGAATATACATACAAAGACACACAACCATGCAAACACACTTACTTAAAAACAATTTAAAGAGGCCAATTAACCATAACAGTAATGTTGTGGACTGTAGGAGGAAGCCAGACTTCCCGGAGACAACCCACGCAAGCACATGGGGAATATGCAAAGTCCATGCAGAAAGATCCTAGGCCTCAAATCGAACCTAGGAACTTTTTGGCCCAAACTGCACCACCATGCAGCCTGATATGAATCCTATGAACTCTAATATAATCTTATACATTTATGTTCACAGTTATATTTTCTCATTGAGTTTGAAACATACAAACTTTTACATATCCAGTGTCTGATGCCTCGGGTACTTATTTTGTATAAACCACTTTTATTTTTTTTTTATTTACCTTTTTCTTACCACATTGCAGTGATAGGCTGAGTGTCTGAGCTGGATGAAAAAGCAGTGCAGCAGGAAGGCCTCATGAGAAGGTTTATATCCTCAGCGTTGTTCACCACACCTCAGTTCCACTCAGCTAGATATGGATGTATGATTTATTTTTCTGGACAGATGAATGGTCAGATTCCATACTCTACCACTCAATTAGTGGCTTTTATCATATCAAACAGACCTCAAATGAACTAAAATACACAATAGCTGAGCATGCTTAAAATTATTTATAAGTCTGACAGATTTAAATGAAGGTGCTCTTCATGTTATCCAGAACAAGAAAACAAGTTAGGAAAAAAGTATAAAAAAGGCTCCATTCTCCCTGGAGAAGATGCATGATGAATTAAAAGGAGGAACAAATTCTCTCTGGGAATCTACCTTACAACACCAATACAGTGGGTCAAAGACAGATTAGGTGGTGTTTAATCCATGCGGCACCTTTTGCATAATGTAATCCCAATGCTAGTGTTGCAGGTGGCCAACTGGTCATTTCTTTATTTAATGCAAGCCACACTTTCTGACGGCACAGCACAAACATGTTTAGGCACACACTCCTGCAGAGTCGTCTTTGCTAGTATTCACTTCTATTTACAGTTGTCTGACTTGGCGTCGAAACTAGGAAGCAAAGATAAAAAAAATTGAACGATGCCAGGAGGTTTGAAAGGACAGAACCAGTTCTAATTCATTATCGATTTTCAATGCCCAACCCTACTTGTTACAGGAGATGCAGGGCATTGATGATAACTACATACAGACATGGACAAAATTGTTACCGGTAGTACTCCCCATTTAGTATAAGAAAAAACCACAATGGTCACGGAAATAACTTGAATATGACAAATTTATAAATAAAAATTCTACGAAAATGAAAAAGATTGATACAAAATGTAGCTTGGAAATTCAAGTCTGGCTTTTTATGATTTTTTTATTTATTTTTATTGTTTTCCTCGTTATTCGTCTCCCATCAAGTTCACTTTGGCTCCAACAACAACGGATGGTGCATTCATACACTGCTGTTCCTTGAGCATGAAGGTCACTCGAAATCTCTTTGAAAAGTTTTCTGGGCTCTTTTCTATCTATTTATATTATATTTCCTTATGATTTGTCATCAATTTTCCTGCTGCGGCCATGCTCCGGGAAGTTGGCTACAGTCCTTTGGATCTTAAATTTCTGAATAAAATGCACAACTGCAATCAGAGGAACATCGTTTTGCTTGAAGAGGGTCTTGTAGCCTTAAGCTTTAACATGCTTGTCTATAGTTTTCTTTCTAATTTCCTAAGATAACCCTTTCATCTGGCCCATGTTGAATGTGGTACACATAAAGGCCCAATCCCAAACCAGCCCCTAACCCAGGGGTGTCAAACTGGTTCCAGAAAAGGCCATGTGGCTGCAGGTTTTCTTTCTAACCAAGCAATAGCACACCAGACTTAATTAATCTCCTCAAGCCATCATGTTAAGATTAGACTCACTTGATGAGATGACTGGAGTCTGGTGTGCTATTGCT
>NW_015150574.1:270103-275987 GCF_000732505.1 Cyprinodon variegatus
CCAAAACGTCACAACGACGTAGAAAAAATAACGGGTATATTAATTATCTTAAGTCTACATGAAATCTATACCTTACACAGACTAATGAAATACTATCTGTAAAATTATCTATGTAAACAAACCTCATCACTTGAGAAGGTGGGTGATTCCGACGTCGTGGAAGACATTTTGTCCCGTACTGTTGAGGGGGAGAAGCGGGTGGGGGGGAGACGTTCATGTTGCTGCAGTCTGCAGTCTGACCGCTAGATGTCGCTGAAAATTACACACTGTAGCTTTAAGTGCAGGCTGGCTGTATTTTGGCAGCAAGTGTAACAGCTGCTTGATGGCGCAGGAAACCTGTGCATTTAGATGTAATTTCCACCGGTTTGCTACACCTTCATCACACTGACAAAAAATCACAAGTAAGATATAAGAAAAATACATTAATTCCAAAAGGAAAGGTCGTCTTTGAAATACTTTTATCTGACCATCTACATTTGCTTTAAAGAGGGGGCAAATGTTATATTTTATGTCACCCTGTACCACAGAGCTACAGCCACACACGGGGCGTCATTATGTTGCCTTTTTAATGACTGCTTTCTTTTTCCGTTGGAGGGAAGAGGCCATCCCATTCTTGTTTATACCCCCCCAACTTTAATCAAGGCGTGTTCCACAGCTGCGAGTGTGACTTAATAGTTAATTGTTAGTGGTTAGGGAACGAATTGGGATTCAGCCCATGCCACCAAACAGCAAAGTGACTTCCTGTAGGCCTCTATAGGCTCACTGACTGATTAGAGGATTGTAGGCACCTGTGGTGCTAATTAGTGGACACACCTGGATCTAACATCTTTGGTTACATTATTTTCAGTTTTTTCTACAGGAACCATTAATTTAGTCTAGGCCTGTTTTATGGGCTTTTTCTGTTTTGTTCTGTATTTATCATCTGTTCAAGCATTGTTAAAAAGCAATGTCTGACTTTCATTTGTTCAATTTCACAGAATTTGTATTTATTATTACTTTTTTCATATTCAGGTTATATCTGTGTCTTTTGAGGTTTTTCTTTCATTAAATAAGAAGTATCAACAATTTTGTCCCTGTTAATAATAAAATAAAATAAAAAGTTTTTGTGTCTTCCCAAGGTTGCCAATAGTTTAGACTTAATTCTTCAAGCCGCTGTTACACTTGCTGCCAAAATACAGCCAGCCTGCACTTAATGCAGACTCACCATTTCAGGCATGATTGTTCCACTGGCCCTACTGACTAATGGTTTTGGATGGCATTTAAACATACTAGTGCTCAACTGATGTTAATCCTCTGAGGACTAAGGTCTCCTGTTGCTTGGTCTGTTTGTAAATGTAACTTCTAAGCTCTGTGAGCATCTGGTTCAGTTACTTGGCCTATGTGGTATTTCATTTTCATTACAAATGATGAATTTTTCTTGAAAAATAAAAACAAACCAAAAACCAATCATCTGTCATGTGATTCCGTTTCCAACTAAGTGCATTAACTAAGTGGTTGTAGCCACTAGATAGCTAGTTTACTTTACTCAACAGATTAATAATCTACTGTTAATTTCAACTACTGAGGACCAAACCATTTCTTGCAATGTTAGGGGAGGAAGGGCGGATTAGTCAATATCTTCCTGCATTTTTAAGCTGTTTACTGCTAAAAAAAATCAGGGAGAACACATACACAGCAAAAAATCGTGTTGATTTAACTCTGGCAGAGTTGATTTTAACACTTTTTCGGGGTTTATATAGGTCCACACTCTTAAGAGTTTAATTGACACAATTAAAAAATAGTTAATTAGTTTGAAATAAGAAATACTTATTCTATTTGCAATTAATGTGTACACCATACAAGTTTCACTTTCTTGACTACCTGTGTGTAATCACCCACACCAAAGATTCATAGATGGTTAAAAGCTCATCCGTGGCAAGGCATGAAGAACTTTGAAGTACCTCGCGTCACTTGATGGCTTTGGAGATGTGGAATCCAGGTTTCTCCTTGGCCTATATTGTGTGATAAAATGTTTGAACAGAAGTAATGATAGAGAGATCCTGTACCATTCACTATGCTGTACTGTTTAGGGGGACAGAAAGCAGGTGCCTCCCCTCACTACTCTAGATAAGGATGAGGGGAAGGTCATTAGAAATAATGAGTTCACAAAACCTCCTTCATGCTATGGTTAAAATGTATGCCCTTATCGTTCTCCTGTCCTGTTTCTGGTGTGAATAGAAAACAGTTGTCTGAAATGTTTATCTGAGCAAATGTATGTCCTTTGATGAACTAAAGTGTTTCTCTTGGGAAGATTCAATGTTCATGTGTGTGTGTGCTGTGGATTCTTTTTAAATTTAGGGATGTGTTTCTGAATGCTTCAGAATCGCACTCAGCTGTATTCAGCTGGTTTGTGCCATTCTACTCTGCAGAGTAAAATAAAACGTTTACTTCCTTGCATATCAACTCTCAGTGCTAATTCTTACTCCACAGAGACAATGTCCCTAAACTGGCAGATCAAAATGTTTTATCCCTCCAGATAAAGATGGATGAGAGACTGTGATCCAATTAGTCCTCAGCCTCCCAGGAAGGCCCATATCAGGTTGCTCTCAAGAGCTCAGCTGACTACTAAACCTTGACCTCAGAAGGAGCAGTGAGTTTTCTGCCCCAACCATGGATGAAAACATCCTCCACAGGGATGCTGAAAGGTTCATATGGGGTTGCCCAACTGGTTAAAATTTGCTTGAGGACCCTTTTGGTTACCTGTGGGAGGTGTTGAGTTGTATAAAGTCAGGGGCCCTTTACTAGGGGCCAACTGATCTCTGTGCAACCAGAGCAGGAGTCTGGTCCGCAATGCCAATGAGAAGACCTGTTCCCAGAGCATGTTAGAGTCCAACAGGGCAGCCCAGAGTTATCAGTCTCGTGCATAATTTTTATTGACACAATTTCTACGCGGTTTGCAGGGTGGCTCGTAGCAGGGATGAAGGACCACTCTTCCAAGTCCTTAGCTTTTTTATATTCACACACCCTTGGCAAGGGTCATGACAGTATTCTCTATTTCATGATTATTAACTCTATATCTTCGTGGGGATTGTTCTTGGCAGATTATCCGGCTCTACTCTCCTTTACAGGTACCCTACTTACAATTAATGCTTGTATATAGAGGGTTGTTGTGCAGAGGTGTGCAAGTTTCTTTCTAGGCAGAACTCTGACTGATTCCTGCTCAAAGATATTTAATTTCATATATTTCACCTTAAATAAATGTCATCAATTAATTCCATAATTTCTCCCCTCTCTATATTGCTGCTCCTAAGCCAGAGGAGTAACATGTGAAATAAACAACTTTACTAAATATCATAAGTAAACCATAAGTAAAGTAAATCATTACTAAAGTTTAAGTATAATTTTTATTCAACCTCCAAAAAATAATGTCACATTGTGATTCAAAATTTAGACATTAGCTTTGTGGTAACAAATGTTACAAAAGTTAATTTCTATCCAAAATATTCAGCTATTACACAATATTATGATATCAAATAAAATAATACACATTATTTTACAATAATATGATCAATCCTTGATAGAATGAAAATACACATATTACCATATATTACCATATTACCATACTACTCTTGATATGACAATTACTTTTAGTCATCAGTTTCATTGTCTTGCACAAAAGTTCAGTTTTACTTTTAAAGTATTTTCTGGTGTGAAAATAACGGATTATACAAAAATAACACACAGTATTTGACAATAAACATGACATAGACACATACATAAAAAAACACCAGAGTCACCAATCAAATGTTCACCAATGTGTAACGGGGTATTCACTGTGATATGATCACAACACTGGAACAATGCTGTTGCACATAATTTTTTCCCTTACTCTGCCACCCTGTGTGAAAAGTGACAACATCATTATGAGACACTTGGGACATTTTTATGAAATGCATTTGGAAAATTTGAGTATCTACAATAAAACCCAAAATGCAATAATGACAATGAGTAATTCGAATGACATACTATACTTTTTTTTTTGAAGATATTCTGAACTTGCACTATTTCAATGTAAAAGCAGAGCCTCTCTCTCTCTCTCTCTCTCTGTTTATATATATATATATATATATATATATATATATATATATATATATATATATATATATATATATATATATATATATATCCACAAGACAGAAACAAGACCTAAAGGTACCTGTTTACTGAATTTGTAATAATTGCCACTGAGGAAATGCACATGCTATCTTGCTATACACAGGGTGTGTTGCATAAGGGTGGTTACTTTCCCATTTTAATAAAGAAAACCACTAATGGTATTTGAATATGAAATGTAACAAGTGCAGGTATAAACGACGAAGATTTGCATGTGGGCGAATACAGAGATCAATTAAGCAAGAAGCCCATTTAAGACAACGGCAATCCACTACTCTATAAACACAGCTCCACCACATTTACAGCACCAGGAGCAGTTTGGATTCAAAATGCATCTAAATACCAGATCAAACAGAGCATAAAGTATGAAAATAATGTATATCACACTCACCAGTGATGCAGACTATTTATAAACAAAATTCATCCTTTTGTCTTTGTGCGGGAAGTCTTAGTATCTCCATTCAGTATCAGCCATTGAAGCCAGGAAAGCTTTTAGCAAAAGCAAATCTAAATTGCAGATTGTCACTAGCTAAACTTGGCTGTAAACATTTTGCTCTAACTGACCAATCAGAGGACAGAAAATTGTGACAATGGTTAAAAATGGTTAGGCTGGGCCCTCTAGCTGGCCCAGTGGGGCAAATCTGAAATCTAATTGGTTGAAGAAACGTTCCTCACCAAAATTGTTAAGGAAGAATCAGCTAGCACTGCTTATTCTGAAGGCCCCGGGAAGATTTGATTGACAAGCAATGCACTAAGGCTGCAATCTGATTGGACAAAAAATATAGCAACCAAATAAATCCAATGGAAGCAGTGCAGCCAAGAGAAACGCTACAAAATAAAGAGAATGGATTGTTTTTGAGTTAATTAATACAGTTAGATATACATTTTGAATAATTGAATTTAGGATAGTGTTTCTGATTGATTTTAGGCAAGCAACGAAGGCCTTGAATGTCCTGACTGCCCACCACTGTTAATATGGATAAATAAATCAGTCATAGTATTGCAATAATTTAGCTTAATTAACTTATCTTGAACATTTTTACATCTTCAGTTAAAAAAAGCTTAAGATCCTCTTAGTGGCAATTTAAAAAGTTGTTTCACAGTTGCTACATCTTTTCCTATTTTTCTAATCCACTTTTCTGAGGTAACAGTTCAACAACAGCTTCTTGAACTAATGGCTCCTCAGATGATCTGTCTTTGAGCTTCTCTGTGCATTTTTCTGAAGATGAGATAAAATAATATGTATTAGTGCTGTAGTATTCAGGTGTTTATGTATAGATAAGAAATCAAGACTTACCTATTTTTAGAAAAGTATATATAAACCAAAGGAGAGGCACCAGAATCATCAGTTTGAGAAAGTTAAATATTTTGTAAACAATTTTCTGATCGTTGTTAGGTGTTGCTGTGGAAGAGAAAAGATGCTCATGAGCACAAATTGGGTTTCATCCATAATACATTGCATCCAAAACTATGAATCCTCCTTGCATTTTGTTTTAAATGCCAGGCAGTTAACAGTTAGTTCAGCACGTCTTTTAATGGCTTGCATATTGATAAATATAATTTGACCTTAATTTAATGCTTTTTCAAACAAAACAGGAAAATGTAATAATTGGGCCTAGCAGTAATAATAAAAAACAACAGCACAAGGCAAAATGTGTCCCTGCAGTGACCACAGCAGGGATACTTCAAGGAATTTATTCAGAGAATAAATTTATTCAGAGGATTCTAAATT
>NW_015150574.1:276678-299696 GCF_000732505.1 Cyprinodon variegatus
AGGATTCTAAATTGTAAACTTTGGGACAGATGATGGGTGTATGAATCAGCAGGAAAGCTAAGCTTTCTAAATAGCTGACTCACGGCATAAATTGGTGTTTTACTTTATAATGTGTAATTATAAACAGAAGTCAAGGGAAACCTGCACGTTTCAAGTTCTTGCATCTAGCTTAGAGGATAATTTCCCAGCAAGAAAATAATCCAAGACTGAGCCACAGTTAACTGATTTAGATAGGTCTATTATGAGTCATTTTCATAGATTACAAAAGCCAAGGTGTGTACCTAAATTGAACTGAACCTTTTTGGTCAATTTTGAGCAATTGCTCATTACAAGTGCTCTACACATCTAATGGCACTTGAGACATATTGCAATGAAGAATAGGCACTTTTTCTTTCTTGGTAGCAGAAAGGTACGGTAATAAAGACAAATCCTACATAATTTTTTTTTTTATTATTACAGCAAAAGATGGTTCTACAAAGTATAAAATTACTGTGATTAAAACATATGCATGACTTTTTTCATGTTTTGTAAATATACTTTAGATTTTGGCTATGATGTGAATAAATGTTTAAGGGATATCAGCGCTATTTTAAGTTGTATGTTAAGGATTTAACCAGTGACCTTAAAGACAACATTCAAGTTTCATTAAATCCCTGAAAATTCTTCCTACCTGTTTTAACTTTTAAAGTTGCGGGATGATCTTGAAGAATTAAGTTCTTGCCGGTGACACTGTCAAGACGAACAACAACAGCAGAGACATTTATTGAGTACTCTGTGGCTGCAGTTAAGTTGGAGATCTTGATGCTCATAAAGTGGGAATCATTGTTGTAGGGATAGAAGAGCATCTCGCAAATGAAGCTGCATATCATTACGCTGTAATAATGAGAAGTCGTCTGCATGAATGCAGAAACATTCCAGCTTAGATTCACATGATCAATGCTGACAGAGTCCACAGCTAGTGACTGAGGGGAAACAGGCCCTGGAAGAAAGGAAACGTTTTAGATCAGCCTTTTATTAAAATTAAAATTTTATTTCCATTATATATTTTATAACCTGTGAAATATTCCATTTTTTACTATTGTGACGATAATGATGTATTCATCCTATCTATTCCTTACAAAGGAAAAATAGCTTCCAGCTAGCACAATTCAAGGGAAAACAGTGGATAAGTCAAAACAAATGCATCACACTACAAAAATCCCTTTGGTATTATATTTTACATAATCTGGATAAAAACTGAATGTGTAACATACTGGTTCATGCAAGAAAAAAGAGGGAGGATTTGAATGGTTATTCAAAATAGCAGTCCTTCTTACCCTGACATACAATCATGTGCTCCTCATCACAGAGACGAGCCAGTAGCTTGTTGTTTTTCTCCAACATGGCCTCCAAACTAGCACACTGGCCCTCATAGTTATAGTTGTACCATCGTCTGTAGCTCAGCTCATCTCCATCGGTCCACTTCCAGCCATTGGCATGCCTGTGCAGACCAAGCCAAAAACTGGCTTTGTTTGTATGGGTGGCATTGAGAAGAGCAAAGTATTCCAGCTCTGTGTTCAAGACTGCAAGGTCCACAAAGTGGCTCTGACAGAACTCACGGCCTTTGACCCAGGTCATGGATTTTTCGATGAACAAGTAACGGGAGGTGATCTGGCCAGGGGCTAAGCCATGGCAGACCTCTACAACAAGATAAAGCAGAGAACAAAATATCCTCTTAGATGTATAATATATTATATATTTAAACCAATATTTTATATGCTAATCCCTAAATAAGCAAGACAGAAAAGTGTTAAGGAAAGAAAAAAACCCAATGAACATCAAAAAGATTACCAATATACAGACTAAATATAACTATTGAATAGAAACATTTCCACAAAAAATCACCAAAATATTTTGGAAAACAACAATACAAAGAATAGGACAAAATATCAGGTTTGCTTTAAACCTTTGCCAAAAATTCTAAAAGTTTACTATCTAATGAGAATAACATCTGAATTGATTTAAGCCTGGTTTATATCCATCTATCTATGTATCTAACATTTACATTAGAGATTTGTTGTAATTTCACATTTAATTACTTTGGATCAGTTTCATTCGACTCTAAAAGAAAGAATGATATTTATAATAATAATAATATAGCCCCCCAAGTGTTGGGATCTGGAGATCTGTCCACCTTTCTCCAGCAGAGGGCTCCCTAGGTCTCCTGGAGCTGAAGCTGACTACCACACCTGCGACTGATTTGCTCATCAGGGAGATCAGCATATAAGCAGCGGCAGGACTACTCTTCAGCGCCAGAGTGTTAAGCCAGTTACGGTTAGCAAGCCTGAGCCAACCAGCATGCCTGATTTTCTGACTCCCTGAAAGCCTGACTTGAACCTAATCAGTTTGTTGTCCTCTCTGCCTCCTAGGAAGAACCCGACTGAAACCTGAAGCTCAGGAAGTGTCTCAACTGAAAACCTGCCTGCCTGCTCTCAGTAACAAACCTGAAGATCAAACTGTCTGGATCTCCCAACCTTCCTCCAAGAAGGACTTGGAGAAGCTCTGAACTCTACAAGCCTGAAGCTAGGTCCTGTCGCTGCCAAGCCCTCTGCTGTCGATCAGTCTCTAGACCCTCCTGGTTCCCTCCCTCTGCCGTTCAGCCTGAATCTCTGAACAGGTACAGATCTGCACATTCTCTCAGCTACAAGATCATTAGCTGCCCGGCTAACCTAACTGTCCCTCTCTGCAGCGAGCCTTGTGTGACCAGTCCAGGATCTGATTCCAGTATCTGTCAAGTAACCTTGTGCTTATCTACCCCAACATGACACCAAGAAACTAAATCAGCCCAATTTTGAACTGATTACATGTACTTACATCAGGCCTTAGGTAGAATCTTTACCACTGTCACCTAATTGGCAATGGTGGCCTAATTCCGCAAACTGGATCAGTTTTGATTTTGAGAAAAAAAAAAAAAAAAACAGGTATGTTTGTATGTTTGGTCCTTATTACACAATAGAATTTAATATTGCCTGTGATTCACAAAAGTCAAACCTTTTAAACAGTACTCAGAATGAAGTTGCCTCAAACTTTCTTTTGTAAAACTCAGGAATCAGATTATCGATATCAGTGATATTGTACTTGTTACAATGCAGTTTCTAATCCCATCCCAACAAAAACAGTAGAAAGCATTACATTTCTGCCTAAAGTGAATAAAGTTTTCTTACCTAACACAGCCAGCAGCTGGAGTATCTTGTTCTCACTGTTGAACATAGAGTGGTATCTGTCCGCTTTCCTAGAAATGTGTTTACTTCCCTTCCTTCCTTCTCCATTAACCAGCTTTGCATGTGTTGTCTAGTAAATAATGAATACCATCAGCTCTGCTCATGCTGTCACCCTCTTGTGTGCCTTAAACTCTCTTCCCTTGGGAATTTATGGAATATGGTCACTCTGCAAGATTACGCAAAGAGTACAGAAGTGGAGGTGTGTCCAAAGATCACATTTCATCTCCATCTGGAAGATTGTGAATTGTTTTGTTCCTTGTAACTTTTCATACTATTGTTTCTTTTTTTGCAAAACTAAGATCTAGATTTAGAATAAAATAAAACGTTACGTCCCGTTTGAAAATCTGAAAGCGACAGACTCTCATCACCAGGTTGTTGGAAGGGAAAGTTGTTCAATTCTATCATCGACAATGGTTCACAAAGTAAGAGCTTTTAAGGGAGCTGCTAAAAATACTTCCAGGTAGCTCCACCCGCCAGTCTATTTTGGGATCCAGCAGTGAGAACAAAGGTAAGGTGAGTGTTCTCTGTCAATATTAAATTCTAACACTGTAACACAGTAACACTGCCAATAGAAAAGCTTTAACATTTCATGCAAGATCTATCTATCTGTCTATCTGTCTGTCTGTCTGTCTGTCTGTCTGTCTGAGATGCATACCTTCACATACTTTTCATTTCAGTTTGAGCTTCCAGTTTAACTAATCAGGGTAAACACTAGTCTGCTATCATCATTGCAGGTTTCTTTGTTAACAATGTCTTAAAGACAATATTTACATCACCTTGGCAACACTTATACACATAGAAGAAGCTTTGTTTTTGTTCCTTTAAAGTGTCTTTTTGCAAATTGTACAGTTTTCTTGGCTTGTCCTTCCCACTTGCAATTATTTTCACAATTTTTTGCATTTCAATGTGTGAGGGGTTGTGCCATAGCTTTGGTTTGCTATTAAATTCTGTCAATGAGAGCCAAAGTCAGTTATTAACAAAGTTAGTCATTTTAAAAAGGCCAAGTCAGAAAACAGTCAAGTCTCTGTCAAATATTGTTTTTAATCATACCTGCATACACAGAATAAACACAACTTTAATCCCCAGTTTATTCGCAGCATATTTCAAGCAACCAGGAAAAAAAAAAGAAGAAGAAAAAACAGCTGCGTGCATGCCAGTTTGCAGCTCTTAGATGTCAGGTCTGTTTTAGCTGTGGGAGCTGTCAATAAAATTAAAACTGTTAAAACTGTAGATTCTGTGATTTGGAGTTTTTTACTGCTCTCTTTTGTTCTCTGATGCTGTGTAGTTGTTTGAGTTTCTCTCAACAACATAGAAATAACAAAATAACCCCAAAGGCAGAGAGCAATTAGAAACTGAGTTACTGAAATTACTAAACTTATCACCACTATTCAAATGTATTGAATATAACAGGATATAAGTTGATAGAGTACAGCAGCAGGAAGACAGACAAACCCCATGGTTACATTTGGTAATAACAGGTCCCCAGATATTTTTGAATTATCCAAAAAACTTTGGGGTTTATGAGATTTTATCTATGTAGGTGAACAAAAAAAATAATAATTTGTCATTTTATGTAGCAGCAGGTTAAACATGCTTAGAACAAATTACTCTATATAAATATTAATTAACAGTAAAAAAATAAGGGATGCTTTTTCTTTCTTGTGACATTGTTTTTGGGTCGAAATATGTAAGTCGAAAATTGGAAAGATGAGCTGTCAATGTGCAACATTTCCAATACAAATGTGGAGGTCAAGAGAGAAAAACACAATTGCCAACAAAATGATTTACTGACATGTTTTCATTTCCCATTGCATCTATGAATCCGATCTACACTATGTTTTCCTCTCCCTCCTCATTTTGTTCTAACACCCTCAAAATAAACAGCCAATCAAACTCTTGTAAACTTTTATTTTTTCCAATTTACCCTATACTTTCCTCCCAGCTGATTTTCTTTGACAATAAAAGATTCTGCCTTAAAAATATCTACTATCCCACCATCTGATCCATTTTCTCCCCTTCTAATTTCCAGAGGCAATCGATTAAAAAAATATATCTGGTGGTCTATATCAGCTTTCTCAGTCTTGAAACCACCTCGCCGTTTTTCTCATCTTTAACTATAGATCCACTGGCGACCTGTCCTGGGTGTACCCTGCCTCTCACCCGTAGACAGCTGGAGATAGGCACCAGCACCCCTTGCAACCCCACTCAGGATAAAGCTTGTCAGATAAGGGATGGAAGGATGGAACTATAGATCCCAGAGACAGAACCTCTGGTCTGCTCCAGCTGAGAAGATGTTAGTGTTGTCAGGGTTTATTGCCAAGTGCAGAGCTCGTTGTGAATGACCTTGAAAGAAAAAAAAGAATGATAATTTCATTATTAACACTTTGAAGTTACTTATTAAATAAATGTATTTAAATGTTTACATTATTAGCAGCATATGATCATATTGCAAGTAGAACACGGCAATGTCAGAACCCAAGAGCTTTTGGATATTAAAAGGCCTTCTTTACAAACTAAGACACAGTCACTCCAAAAATCTAGCATCTTGTTAAACAACCCTAAGCACTTGCCTGACATGTACTTCTTTTGCATGTTTTGGGGAAGGATGTAGTATTTAATATACAACAATACTGGACACTTTGGTCTTCAACGCTACACACACCCCTGTTAAAATCTAAGGTTTATGTAAAACCTGAGTAAATGGAAGCCTACATAAACTGTTCAGAATAGATTTAGATTTCTGAATATATTTCCAAATACATTCAATATACAAAATAACATTTAAATAGAAAACAAATGTTATCTTCTTTTACCTGAGCTATCTCTATAGTTATGCTGCTATAGACTTAGACTACTGGAGGACATAGGGGCCACTTGTCATTATTCCGCTTAATTCTATCTCTATTCTCCCATTCTGCAGAAGTTTGTTAGCTCATTATCTAACGTTATGCCCTCTCTGTTTTTTCTCATATTAGCTTCATCTGGTCTGTTCCTGTTTGGCTGAAACGCCATCCTGGAGAGTGGTATCGGCTGTGCTGCTGCCATCCATGCCTCTGTTTGTGGATGTTGGAGTTTTTTCTCTCCACTGTCGCTACAAGCATGCTTTGCGGTAGTGATTGCCTTCTAGTCAATAAGTCGATGCAATCAGCTGGTTTTCCTTAGATAGACATTTTTGTACCAATCTGACTGTATGATCTGGTTGAACTGTAAAGTGCCTTGAGATGACATGTGTTATGAATTGGTGCTACATAAATAAACTGAATTGAATTGAACCTTTTGAATGCAGCAGTCCAACTTGTTAGTATTGCATATTATGCACAAGACCTATGTGTATCTGATCCAACTGTTCTAAATGTGGTTCAATGACAACTTGCACTGAAGCAGTCAACTTCATCCTGCTGTTTAAATTTTGACACCCTGAGATCAAGGTGGCATTCAGTGATCAATTAAGAAGTCCTTGCCATGGTTAGGCTTCAAAAATGATTCTCAGAGACCAGTTTCCTCTAAGCATACTTCCTTTAACTTACTGCTTCTCAACTGTGTGACCCCTGACTATCTGACAAAAGCTGAATAAAATTTTTTGAAAGCAGATCTTTCAACTGTTAAGTTTTATTTATTGTTTCATTTTCACAAAAGACCCCCAGAAATGGTGAGTCATCAAGCACGGCCTCAAAAACCAACTCTCTTGGTGGGAAATGACAGATGTGCTATAGTAATATTTCTCAGAAACACAAGGATGCAGTTTAATTTGTTCCCATCGGGGGGGTGTAAATGTGTCAAACAGTTTGTAACTGCATCAGAAGTCAAACAGTTCAGTTATGTAATTAATCTTCTGACCTGTCAGTTGGTGCATTGGGCTTAGGGAGGGAAATTCCCAACTCCAAGAGGTGATAAGGTTATGAGGAAGTCCATGACCTGTGATTAAATATCTTCTTTTTTCAGCCCATCTGAGACAACAGATCTACAGATTGAGTTATAGAATAAACCATGAAACTTTATTCACATTTAAATATGATAATCATAATACATCATGATGCATCACTACCTGTGAATTGGTGTTTATGGACTTCAAACAAGACCCTGATTGTGTGTCCCAGATTCTGAGCTGTCCATCCTTCCACCCTCCTCCTGTAGCTATTACTTTTCTCTGCCATGGACACCATCCTAATGCCTAGAATAACGGAAATTGGAAAAACACTATGAATACCACAAAGATAAAAACAATGCACAATCCCTTGTTTTGTGTCATTAGCCTACAATTTACATGTAAGCATATCTATAATGGAACCATTGTTACTGGGGAACTTTTGGAACCAGTTTCAATGTAGCAACAAAAACAAAGAGAGCATGCCAAATGTTCATTACAATAGTTTCACTGCACAGCAAATATCCCCCTGTAGCAGCACTAATTATTGGACTATAATATTAAAGTCATTTAAAAACAGGTTACCTCCCCTGTACAAATCAAATGTATATGTAATCTACCATGCGGATTATTTGCAAGTCTCTTCAGAAGGACCGGAGGGACCATAGGTTGAGTCAAAGCAAACAAAACATGGAAACAAGGAAAAACCCCAACCTTACTACGGTATGTTGTTTGGTCCTTGAAACAAAATGACAAAGGCTCTTTCTTTTTGGTCATTTGATGCTAACCTCAGGAAAAAATAAGGAACAATATAGGATTGGATATCTTCTCCCAATGATTTAATAAAAACATTTTTTTTTAAGTGTAACATTGCAAGAGTTCTTGAATCTTTTCTCATACCTCATCCAAAATAGGTTATCCTGAGCTGTTTTCTGTATGTATGCTGCTAAAAGATAGGGCTGCTGGAGGCCAGAGGGACCACTTTTCATAATATTCTTCATTCTCTCATGCTCTTCATGCTCTCCCATTCCGCAGTATTTGTTAGTTCCACCCACAACCTAATACTTTTTTTGATTTCTCTCATCATTGTTGCCTCATCTGGTCTGTTCCTGTTTGACTGTGACACCATACTGGAGAGAAATATCAGCTGTGCTGCTGCCATCAAAACCACTTTTTATAGACATTCGAGATGGCCTTTTTTTCAGTGTAGTCCTATTTCGACTCTTTTTTCATCCTCTGACATGAGAACTGGCTCAGAGATCATCTGCCTGGGTGTGTCTGTCAAGCTGTGGAGCTAGTTAACAATTACCCTTTTGTATCTCTGCTTCTTTCTGTATTTCTGCTTCTATGTCCTTAAACCCCAGTCGCCCTCTGCAGATGGCAGCTCACACTGAGCCTTGTTGTGGTGTAAGTTTCTTCCTGTTAAATTAGAGTTTTCCTCTCCCCTGTTGATACATGTATGCTCAATGTGAGGTATTGGTGAAGAGGCAACCACAAAATGCAGTCAAAATAGTCGCCTCAAGCTCATCCTGGATGAGAATGTTTTGCAATTCGATGACTTGATGCAATCAATTGGTTTTCTTTGATAGAAACTTTTCTGACTATATTGTCTCTCTTAAGTGTCTTCAGATGACATGTGTTGTGAATTGGTGCTATATATATAAATTAAATCTCATTATGCTGAATTGAAAGTCACCTTGATTTTGTGTCAAAGAATATTTAACAACAGTTTAGATATATTTACCTAAACATGGCATGGTGCATGGATTCTGAAATGTTTTTTTTCTTTATATATGCCCACTGATGGTTTCTCCCCGCTGCTGCAAATCAACTTAATATGACACTTGTGATTAAAAACAAGCAGGCAGGGTCCAAAAGCCCCTCCAGGTCATCAGTACCAGCACTTTTTGCATTGCTTTGGTGTGGATAGTTTTAGATGGCGTCTTCATCTATTCTCATTAAAATATGAATGCCCTTATGAATGAGGGATATAGTCATCTGTGGGATTTATTAGTTGTGTCAGTAATATCTGCACTCTTATGACTAATACTATCCACTAAATTCTGTCTTCGCAAAGACACAACTGAATAAGTGTTTATATGTGAATGTGACAATGCAACAAACAACTTAAATGTGTCATCTCCTTGTGACTGATGGAAGCTTTTTGTGTGCAGCCAGGCAAATAAAGCTCATATCAAGCAATTTTGGAAATATGCGTTTCAGACTGTTATAGATTTAAATTCTAGAGCAAACATTACCCTATTCCCTTGTTCTTAAACAAAAAAAACAAAACAAAAAACAACACTAAAACAAAGATGAATGGACTTGTGTATGGATGGGCTATTTTAACAACATGATCCAGTCAGAAAAGGTTGGTAAAATCATCAATACTTTTTAGCTTTGTCCCCCACAAAGCTCTCAGTCTGACCATCTCTCTCTATTTTGTTCAAAATAAACAAAATCAAAGCATTTGAGCAAATTAAAAATACTTTTTATAATTTCATGCAAGCTGATGTCACCTTTACAGAGCTCGGCTGTTTCATTGATATAACTGGCTTGCAAGGTGTTTTGATCCCTGCTACATCCCCCTCCCAAATATGAAGAAGCCCCTCTTTGGAGCCACTGGCAAGTAATTCATTTCCTGGCGACCACTCCAGGCTACATATTCCCTCCTCCTGGAAGGCTGCACCTAAAACAGGAGATGGGGCCCGGGGGTCTAGGTGATGTATGTGTCCAAGAGTGGAGCCACTGTAAGACAGGAAAAATAGAACTTAACAAACACATTGCATTATAGCTTGTTAAATGCTTTTAATTCAAATAAATTCCTCCCAATCCATCAAACCAATCAGTATAATGAAGAAAGAACTCTAAATGACGGATGACTGTCCAGTACCTGCTTAGTAATCGCTGTTTCCAAGAAACGGCTCCCACCACAGACAGGTGTGACTTAAAACACCACATGCTCTGCTTGTGGTCAACATCCCACAACTAGATGTCAGTTAGAAACAGTGGGACAACAAAAATCATCACTGTGGTACAAATAAGTCTCAAACTTCCCCCACCCTGGTTTCATAGCTTTTCGGTTACTTGTATCTCCCCTCGTCTGTTCCCTGTGCAGAGAGTTCTGCCATCACCGCTCCAGCTCAGACAGGAGATGGTGTGAGTCCTGCAGCGAGGTGACCCGGGTTCTAGACTCGGCTGGAAGTGTCCCACCAGGGCACGAGTTTCTGAGTTCCAGAGATAAACAGTAGAACCAAGCGCTAATGCAATCATTCCATCACAACTGCAGTCAAGAAGATTGGTGTCTGAAAGGATAAAGATGGGAGATGGAATGAAAGGGTCTACTTTACATCAGCACATCTAGAATTATTAGCAGATAGTACTGACTTAGTATGGTGTTATGGAAAACCAAGAGTGTGTCATTATTTTCAGATACAGATTAATTAGAATAACGGAAGAACATAAAAGTAAAAAATTGCATACATTTAAAATTACAAAGCTCACTTCTAAAAAAAACTACTTTCAAGCACAATAACATGTCTGCATTTCAATTACATAGATTTATTTTGAACAAAATAATTTCATTTTTCTCTAATTTACAACTTTAGTAACAATAAGAACCATAAAGTTAGCTAACACTTTTTTTCAGTTTACTGAGTACTGCAGTTTACTTGGACTCTAAGAGAGAGAGAGAAAAAATATTCTTCAGCTTCTACGTTTTGTTGGTGGCCTTTGCTGCAGTAGATATTTTTCACTTATGACAAGACTTTAATTATCATAATAACAAACAATAGAACCCAATATTAATATATATATATTTTAAAGATTTTTTTTTAAAATTCACTCTTAATAAGGAGATTTTTTTCAACAAGTTCAATGTGATAAAATTAGGCTAAATTAAAATAGGATAACTAGTTTTCAAGTTTTGAGGTGGTGTTTTGAGGAAAAACATAATGCAAACCCACTCAGACTTTACTGACTGCAACACATGCAGTAAATAATGTATTTCTAATCATATTATGTAATAAAATGCTAAGGACTTATTTTTCACATTACATTTTAACAAAGCAATTTCCTATATTATAATATCTTTACATCATCCTATTGATGTGCAAATAATCAGTTAATAATTGCAACACTGAGCACATGTTAAATATTAGATTTTTATGTGCACTGCATTCTGTTTCATGCAGACAAGCATCTTTGGTTGTAGCGACATTTATCTGTCCTTGTGAACAATTTTTCTTCCTGTGCATTGAAAAAAATGACCTATTTTAATTTATGGTCACATACAACTTTGTGCAGACTTACTATGTGTGACTGAGGTGCAGTTCAACTTGACCACTGCTTCTGAAGAAGAACAAACATCTACCTTTGTGCAAAGTGAACTTCCTATCTACAAACCATGCTTCTGACCTCATGTACTTAAAAGGAAGATATGACTCAAAACACTCTGAGAAACCATTGTTTGCACCTCACCTTATAAAGAATAACTGTGTTACGCTTTAATAAGCGATCAAAAAAGATTCTAATTCAAATTTTCTGACCTCCCTGTTCATAACATTTCTTCTTACAGTAGTCATTCAGCAGGGATGGTGCCCATAAAGTCCTCTGTGCCATTCCTTGTACATTCATATTGGCAAAGGGCTTCAAATCTGGTTTTCTCTCATTAGAATCTGCAACAACAAAAAATTGGAAACATATTAATCTAAGATTCCTTGATTTAGTGAATGATATTAATGCTAATGTCCAATTTCCCCTTCCAAGATTAATTTACCCTTGACCCGTTTTTATTAAGAACCATACATATATAATAACAATTCTTTTTTCGAAAAGAAGAATCTGTCAGCCTAATCAAGCGTTTCGTGGAGGTTTTCTGATACCATCTCAGCCAGTGTCAGTCTACAAATGATTGAAATGTCATAGTTACTCATTTCTAACTTACCAGCTTGTTGGGAACTGTCATGTGGCTGAACTGCTGCTCTCCAAATCCACTGCACTTTCTGCAAATGTTATTTTTTTATAATTAGTTTTTAAGAAGTTTGTTTGAATGTTTTTCACTGTGTAGGTATAATATCTTAGATATATAAGATGATGCTGCAAAGCATATGTTGCATCGGTCAGTTGTGGTTAAGAGATAGCTGAGCAAACAGGCAAAGGTCTTGATTTACGGGTCAGTCTATGTTTCTACCCTCATCTATGGCCATGAAATCTGGATCATGACAGAAAGAACAAGCTTTCTGGATTAGCTTTCTCTGCAGGGATGCTGCGCAGCCCTTTAAAGATAGAGTAAGTAGCTCTCTCATTTAGGAGAGGCTCAGAGTAGAGCCACTTCTCCTCCTCATCGAGAGGAGTCAGGTGAGGTGGCTCGGACATCTTTTTCAGATGGCCCTGGATTCCTCCCTCACGAGGTGTTCCAGGCATGTCCCACCAGACGGAGGCCCAAGGGACAACCCAGGACACAATGGAGGAACTATGTCTCTCAACTAGCCTGTGGACATTCCAGGCTTCCACCAGCAGAGCAGTAGGAGTTGAATGGTGTGAGGAAAGTCTAGGAGTCTTTGCTGAGACTGCTCTCCCTGCAAAACTGTCCTGGATGAAGCAGAGGATGACAAGTGCGAGTACAAGTACAATTGTTATGTGCTCCAATATTTTCATGCCTTTGCCAATCCAGTTTGTAAAACCTCTCCGTTGTGCATAATCTTTTCGTCTTGGCAAAGGAAACTTTGCAGACATTATCACACATTTGCAACTACTAAATTGAAGGTTTAGATGAATGCATGCATAAGTTAAAACATGAAATTATAGTGTTGTCTAGATTGTTGAATAGACACACACAAACATTGACAGCCTCTGGCGTCATAAAGTGTGTCATAAATGATGGTGGTATAGTAAATGTGGTATCTTTATAACAAACCTTATATGTTTCTGTGTCGGACGATCTTCTGACTGTAATAGAATGTTGTTGAGGTGAAGACACAGACGTCTGTAAATCTGAAAACCAAAATGCACACGAATGAAACTAAAATCAAGCAGTATGTTGAGGCCAGGTTTTTTAAAAGCTGAATAGCAAGTGTGTGGCTCTGCAAAACAGAGGGTGAACTGGTGTGAGGTATTCATTTAAGTAGTACCGACATGTGCGACCAAAAGCCAGCCTCAGAAGAATGCTGCAAGATGCACAATGCAACACTTTTTTTCTGATGCAACCACTATCTTATCTATTTATGCAACCATCACTGCAATCGCTTTATATATATATATATATATATATATATATATATATATATATATATATATATATATATATATATATATATAAACAATACACATGTATTCATCTGATTATTATCTTTCAGGACAGCAGTTCGAAGAATAATTATAGTATCTAACTACGGAGGTTATGGTTCACATTTTTATATGAAGAAAGTATTACAGAGTGTGAAACCTTGCATGTGTGTCTGTGGGACATCTTGTGCCTGCTTGGGGTCTCTGGGTGAAGATTCTAGCTCCAGCCTCTGACAGACTGTGTCAAACTCAATGCGAGGGTTACAGCGCCGCCCAGAGGGCAGTGGTGTACTCGCAGCTGGACCTCCTCTACTGCTTCCCTGAATGATGCACGTCTTAAAACGTTTATATGCAAGTTCATCGGCCTCGTTTTGTCCCTGCAAAGAAGAGTGGAAACAATAGAAACATTTATTTGCAAAATGTACTTATGTCATGTGTTTTATACTGAGACAAACATAATGGCCCCAAAAGCAGCTCAGGTGGGTCTACTGGTATCAGCTTTCAGGGGAATTTCCATTTAGGAACCTCACAATAAGATGTTTATGACACATTGGTTGAAAAAATAATATCCAAGTAGTCTATTAAAAAGAATAAATTACTTAGAAATGTGTTATGTGGCATGCTTATAACCTGGAATTGTGAAAACGATCAAGGCATCTCTGTTACAACTATTTCATTAACGATTTATGACTGTGTCATAACTGTACAGTTTGTATATCCAGGTTAGAATACTATTGTGATTTTTTTCCATTTCAAACAAAAGATTTTGACTAAAATTTTAAATACGAAGCTAAACTATATATATATTTTTTTTATTTATACTGAAAAAAATACATCAATGGAAAATATGTTATTAATGTTTTACAGCATTCATCTTTATTGATGTTGGTATAGTTGAAAAATCACTAGTATTGGTTTCTAACTCTAGCAACCTTTCAAACGGATGTTGCTTCTGAAGTTTCCTGTTTTACTTTGTTTTTAACCCTGATTTAACTCCACATTACTTTACTACAGAAGAGGATTAGGGCCACTGGAAAAAAAAAAGTTAACTGATTTTAAAATGTTATTTCAGTATAATATGAGGAAAAATACAAAATTTTGACTTTCATCTCAGAATTCTGACTTTTTTTCTCAGAATTTTGACTTTAGTCTCAGTCTGACTTCAGTCTCAGAATTCTGACCCTTTTCTAACAATTCTGACTTTAAGCTCAGAATTCTGACTTTTTTCTCACAATTTTTACTTTTTTCTCAAATTCTGACTTCAAACTCGGAAATCTGAATTTAATCTCAGAATTCTGACTCTAATCTGAGAATTTTGGATCTTAATCTAGATGGGCTCCATGAAGGAAGAGATGTGGGAGCCCTCAGCTTCACTGACAAATATGTGAGTTGTTTGGGAGGACCAGTAACACATTGGTGGAAAATGATGGAATTAGGCAACTTTTTACATGTCCAATGGTTCCTCGGTGGTGCTATTTAATTAATGTAGGAGCAGAAAGTGATTAAAACAAGAGAGCTAGTTTGGTCTTTAAAACTGACATGGCTACGGTTTGATGCTAACATGTTTGTTAGCTGTCAGAATTCAGAGAAAAAGTCAGAATTCTGAGAAAAAAAAGGCTGAATTCTGAGATTAAAGTCAGAATTGTGAGATTAAAGTCAGAATTGTAAGATTAAAGTCAGAATTGTGAGAAAAAAGTCAGATTGTGAGAAAAGAGTCAGAATTCTAAGATTAACGTCTGAATTGTGAGGAAAAAGTCAGAATTTTGAGAAAAAAAGGCTGAATTCTGAGATTAAAGTCAGAATTGTGAGAAAAAGTCAAAATTGTGAGAGAGAAAAGTCAGAATTCTGATATTACAGTCAGAATTCTGACTTTTTCCTCATATTATACTGAAATAACATTTTTGAAAATCAGTTAACTTTTCTTTTTTTTTTCAGTGGCCCTAATCCTCTTCCGTACTTTCCTCCTCCTTTCCTCCGCCCAGACTTTTTGTAGGATTTCTGACTCCCCCCTCCAAGATGGAGGCCCTCGGAGGTTATCCCACTAAGTCCTCCAAAGCCAGGATAAAAAGGTTGAGGGTCCTGGTGAGCATGACAGTAGGTGTTGGCTGTTTGTTTCTCCTCCAGACGCACTTTGTGAAGCCAAGGAAACAGAAGGACTTTTATTCGTTTGAGGTGAAAGACGCAAAGGGGAGGACGGTGTCTCTGGAGAAGTACCGAGGGAAAGTAGGTCCACATCATCACCTGGCGTCTCAGATTTGGCGATAAATCTCTGCAAACCCGAGTGGTTAAAAAACAGCTCATGTCTTCATTTCAGTGTATCCTAACATCGCATGTTGTGTAGGGTTTTGTCCTAATTACTCGGTGGGTTTGCTCCTGTTCAGGCATCTCTGGTTGTAAACGTGGCGAGTCGCTGCCAGCACACAGAGGCGAGCTACAGGTCTCTGCAGGAGCTGCACAGAGAGCTGGGAACATCTCACTTCAACGTGCTGGCCTTCCCCTGCGCTCAGTTTGGAGACACGGAGCCCGGATCGAGCAGAGACATCGAGGCCTTCGCAAAGTCCACATACGGAGTCACCTTCCCCTTCTTCAGCAAGATCAGAATCCTGGGCTCAGAGGCAGAGCCTGCCTTCAGGTTCCTCACAGGTTGGCAGGAAAACACACTGTGCAAAGGAAAGCTCAGCTGCACATTCATGAGTCTGCTCAAAGATTTAAATGCAACACTTCAAAAGATTGTGTTGAATTGTTTGACTGTGCAAAAATCGTAGGGAAGTCATATTTAAATTACAAAACATTCTGGCTTAAACATGTATATAAATGTACTCTTTATTAGACCATATTGTCCCAAAAGTTTGAAAATTTCTATTTAAAAAAAAAAAAATCCTGTCTTAAAATCTGTTGTTTTTTTTCATGATTTTATGCAGGCCAGTTAGTTATACGTCAGCTTGTACACCTAAATTTGGCCAATCATATATCAACGTTTATCTGTCAATAAATTGTTTTCGGTCATAGCATCTTGATTCATATGTCGCAGCTAATCTACAAAGCGGTTGAAATAAGAATAATTTCCTTTACCATTGAGTTACGTCCCAGTGTTCACTGGGATGGACGTCTGTGTCTTCTGCAGGCGTAGAGCTAACAGAACTGGCAGCGTTGCGAGGCAAGGGCTCAAACATGTACGGCTTTAAGCCTTCTACACCAAACATAGCTTATGCAGCCCTGGTGTCCTCTTCCACAACACCTTTGTCCTTGCTTTCCTCCTCTTTCCTCCTAAAAAATATATGATGAAGGAGACTCATCCACGACCTCCGACATAAAACTCTCCTCCTCACATGTTTCCGCTGTCCATAGCGTTCCTTGTCAATGTCGTTGCTAAGTGCTACTTGGTCACAATGTAATTTCCCATTAGGAACCTACTAGCACTAAGTCGCTAACTGGTTAGCAAGATTCTTCAAATACACCGGCCACAATCAAACTTGCTTGCAAACCACCCCCTTGATTAACGACCAATCACATTCACTTAATTCACTCGTTAAAGTCGGGCATCACTCAGGAGAATTTAGAATTGCAACCGTTGGAACACCTGATTCCCCACGACTTTAAATATAAAAGTATGTATAAGACCAGCAATACTGGCCCTGTATTTACTTGATCAATAACAAATTTCATGTATGGCTTACCTCTACCCCAGATAATATAAATGTTAACCTGGTGATTGCACCTTTTTCCAGCCATCAACAAAAACAAATATGGCTGAATGGTTTAGCCCTCCTTTTCACTGAATCAGAGTCCATTTTTACCCATTTGTAATTTCAAAAGGTATTAAATATGAAAGGACTTTCAAAGGAAATTCAGAAAAGCAAGTGTTAAATTTATTTATATTTCAGTGTGAGGTTAAGTTACACTAACAAAGATACGTATCTTAACAATTTATATAATTGTATCACATCACAAATTCCAATTTAATTTGTTTATCAAAATTTAACACAAATAATGATTAAACCTAACATGATGCATATTCATTAATTTAATACAGACTATTTAAAACACATGAGTTTCAAGTTTATGTGTTTCGGATTAATAAAGCATTCTTAATGTATGTAATACTGCCTGTATTTATTTGAAATACATAACAACCATGTTTGAACTGCATAATAATCAGGGTTGGTTTATGTATTTCAAATAAATTAGCTTTATTATACAAATTATCATGTACATTTTATTTACAGGTTTGTGTTAAAGTGTTATTTAAAAAATTGTAACTGGGAATTTGTTATGT
This sequence comes from Cyprinodon variegatus, assembly GCF_000732505.1. NCBI lineage: Eukaryota > Metazoa > Chordata > Actinopteri > Cyprinodontiformes > Cyprinodontidae > Cyprinodon > Cyprinodon variegatus. Next base: position 294,365 of record NW_015150574.1, read on the forward strand.
AATAAAATTACATACATTTGAGAATAATGTATTTACTGAGAAAATTAATGCATTTTAACCATTTCTGTTTTATCACTTTTCTGTGATGAAAACGGAATCCTACACTGCTTCCGCTAGCTAACTTTTCTCTTTGGATTTAAACATAAATCTAGTCTTTTGGCTTTTTATTTTTTCCCTTCATGTTAACCGTATTACTGGTGACCTGTCCAGGGTTTACCCCGCCTCTCGCCCGTAGACAGCTGGAGATGGGCACCAGCACCCCTCGCGACCCCGCTTGGGATTCAGCATGTAAAAAAATGGATGGATGGTTAATCATATGTTATATAGTGCATAATCTAAAGAAAGAAATAACTTTAAAAAAAAAGATCAACATAGTCATATTTTGCCGGGCTGCTCTGAGCATGTCCAATGATGACGTCAGACAAGCTGTTTAATGGAGAAAATGTAAGAAGCAGCAAATTGTCTCAGGAAAGTCATAAAACATGTTTTAAAGATTTGCATTAGCATTCTTTGGTGATTTAAGGATTCAATATGTACTTTCAGTACCATAATTCAATTATTTATGGTGACCTGCATGAATGTCTACTTGTCCATGTGCAGATAAGCTGATATACGGATCGTGCTTCCGGTAGGGATAGGATAGTGACAGGAAGAATGTTTTACTGCTAAAGAAGCAGGAAGTGTCGGAGTGGATTGAGGTCTTCTGGAATGCAGTTTTTTTTTTTTTTTTTATCTTTAGTGACATCAGCCACAGCTGGGAGAACCAGGCCTCTTAGAATACTCCCTTTATGTTGCCGGTGTTGGGAGACAGGACTGTAAAATGCGTCACTCTGGGATAATGCACGAAGCGATTACAAAGCTGGAGAGCTTCTTCATTACCAGAAATCATTGGTGCACAAAGAAGCGTTATAACAGAACCCTCCTCTCAGCAGCTGTTAGATTATATAACCATCACCGAAAAACTCAATAAGCTGCTTACGTTCCTGTTCATGTTTTGTCTTATTTTGGTCATTTTATTTTTCAGTTCAGTGAATCTGCAAGCTTCAATTAGCCTTTCAATGTGTGAGTTACAGAAAATCTACCAAGTCAAATCTGTGCACCATCTTTTTGTGATGTAAAATTAACCAAACTCCAACCAAAACCATCCCACACTGTAATAGAATAGTTCAAATAAATAATTTCAAAATGAATGACATTCACATCCATGACCAGTGTGTAAATCTTCTGAGCAGATTTGTGTTTGCGTTGTTTTATCTAGGACACACCAGATATTTAAACACAAGGAAAAGCTGCTTGAAAATGTGTTTTTAGAGATTTGTTTCAAAGTTCTCTATTTACAACATGGTGAAGTCGTTTGAAGTGCTTGAAGAATAATGCCTCTAAACTGTCCCTTTTAGATTCTGTCCAGAAAATACCAAAGTGGAACTTCTGGAAGTTCCTTGTGAATCAAGAAGGAAAAGTGATCCGGTTCTGGAGAACGGACGAATCCATGGAGAGCGTCCGGAAAGAGGTCACAGCGCTAGTGCGAGAAATCATCATACGGAAACGTGGAGAGCTATGATGGCTAATGCTTAGTAGAAATGGGACATTTTGCCACTTTATGTCAAATGGGGCTGTGCTGTTAAAGCCAGAAATGACTGGAGTGGTTCAGTCATCTTTCTGTTGCTCCAGAAACATCCATGGCTGTGTGTAGGTCGGCCATTATACTGGACACTAACCACTGAACCTTAAGGTTATTTAGACCCTTAAACTGTTGGCTTTTTTAAAATGAAATAAAAAAAAATTATTTCTATTGTGCTCCTTACATTTTTTTTCTCATATTTACAGTCCTGTTTTTAAGATGAAACCTACAGTTGACCACTTAGTGCCTGATTTGAGCCTCATAAATTGTTTTACATTTTGTAATAATAAAACAATTTACATTAACTTCAGAATTTCTATTTATTTATTTCTGATATATAAAAAAAAAAGTATTCATTTACCTTCCACACGTATGATTTGGAGGCATGGAAAACTTATGATATCCATACAAGTTAATTGTTTTAAATAACAGAAAGAAAAATCTCAGTTCTAGGATTTCACGTAGTGAGATAAATAAAACCTTTTTTCATACTAATATTTATCTCTGATCTCGTGCTGTACAAAAAGACAATATAATCTAAGCTGTCAACAAATATAAATAAAAATCGAACAATAACATACATTATTATGTATACAATTACACCTTTCAGGTTGAATACATAATGTATGTTTTTTTTAATAATTGTTAAGTAGTGGAGTGCAGCAGAGCTTATGACTATTTTAGTTTTGGAAGTCCATCACAGATTCTCTTTAGTTTGCAGAGTATTTCACCATGAAATAGACAACCAATAGCCAGGTTAGGCTGTCTGCAGAACTAGACTGAATCATCAACCCTTGCCTAAGCTGCTTTACAAGTAATGTGCTATAATAAAATTTTTGGTTTTATTTTGAGAAACTTCATCTTGGAAAATTATTTGTCACAATTTGTCTCCACTGTTCCTTAATCTGATTTTTTTCTCACCGTTGAATGACTTAAGGTTTTTGAGGAACTCCAGTAAAACTCCTCATGTCAATGTTTGCCTTTCTAAGGTCATTGCTATTTTCTTTCCAACTTGACATTGTCTCCACAAAGGCTATCTAACAACCCCTTTCCTGCAGTATTTATAGTTGGGATTGTTCACTGATCACAATTCCTTTTGATCAAAAGGAATGTTAGTTTTTCTTCTCATAGCTTTATAATTTGAGGTCTTATATTAATTAATAAGGACAGTGTGTGTTTTGTACACATGAGTTTAAATTTAAATAATTGATTCTGCATGTTAGTTGTATTATCTCTTGACGCTGAAACGGCAACATAATTGGTGTACTTTCATGCTGATATTCATCAGAAATTATTTCTATATTGACTGGGCATAGCTCAATCAGAAAAACACAGAGCCTGGCTGCTGTGGATATGCCGGACAGTTGGAGGGCAGCAGCAGGTAAGCTGGCACCTGAAGCCACAACCAGCTAACGAGACACTGCCTACAAACCATCCGAATGCACTGGAGGTCATCTTTGTGTGAGGTCCCCCAACATTTTTCCAAATGAGGGTAAATTTAACTGTTATGGGAGCAGAGCAGTGTGAGCTGACAGTGGACTCGTCAGCTAACAAAACACTGCCAACACACCAGTCGTAGCTAAAAGGTCTGCAACAACCACATCCTGGGGCAGGTTTTTCTTTCTAATTTCAGCAAAATTGACAATTCAGGGGGATTTCCATTTAGTTTTGCACATATTTCCTTTTTTTTTAATCCTACCTTAAGGGGGAGAGGTCTTCTTTTTCCCATTAAACATCCAAGCATCCTCCTAATAAACACAATAAATGAAAAATTCATCAGATAATTCATGAAATTGATGAGTAAAAAAAGGTCTCACAGAACTCAAAGGTCTGTAGAACCAAGGAGGGGATGTGGTTTGTTTGAAGTTTGCATTTGTTGCCTAGGAGCACCATCAACAACACATTACAGAAATAACTTAATTACTAATTACTGAACTCCACAATCTGATCTACTTACCCACTGATTTGAACGTCCATGCGCGGTTTTTTTCCCTCTCACATTCACTTTTTCCTTTTTTAGACTTAGCCTGCACAGACCCTGCTCACACCTGTCTGTGTTGACCTGCTGTCTCCTCTCCTGGACGGGCTCCTTCTCCTTTAAATACTCCCGCAGGGCGGCCAGCGGAGCGGGAAGCTCCTTCTCCTGCTTGTTATTGGAGGCCAGATCCTTTTTTCTCCCTCCAAGTAGCTTGTCTTGTCTAATGATGCCCTTCGCGTCCTTGTTTCCAGTGCAACAAATAAAGAAAAACAGCAACGCGGTAAAGCTTTAATGGAGGAGGCGGCAACATGTTGGCTCAACATCAGCAACCTGCTTTTTCACCTTTATTAATCTATTCTGGCCTTAAATTAGCCTATAGTTACACATACCAGCTAAAAGGTTTTGAAAGGGTTACCGATTTTTTTTTTCCCCGATTTTTTAAGTTACCGGTAAATTTTCCCAACAGAATGGCATTAGAACAACTAATAAAATGTTTTTAATTTGATTTTATTTTGGAAACAGTTTTCCTTTGACTTAATATTCATCCAATATCAACATCCTGAATGAGAAAATTAATGTAGCTTTTATGTTGCTTTTTTTATTGCCAAGCCTAAAAATGCAAATAAAATGGAAAAAGATTTGGGATATTTAACTTAAAAACGAACTCCTGTTTGATTAGGCGGTTATATAATATTTGCGGCTCTAAACCACTTAATGGCTGTTGCGCATTTTGTAATTGCCATGTTATTATGTAATTAAGTCAAAATTGCTGAAGAAAAGACATTAACATTATAGAATATCGTTTAACTGGACGTTTGATGTCATTATGAATAACTATTTAGATTTACTTTATATTCATTTCAGTTCTAATTAATCTTCCCGTTAGGTATGGCTATATATCCAATTCTAATTATTTAGCTGTTTGGGGTTGTTCAATCGGCAGGGCAGACTTCCCCTCCATCCCAGGTTTGTGGAAAAAATCGAAATCTAGAAAGAAAAAAGTATTTTTTTCTTAAAATAATAGATTTTTTTCTTGGATTAAGGAGGTAAAAGAGACATTTTGCCAATGGAAAAAGACATTTTACACTTAAAATAAAACCCAGTTGCATTGTCAAGTGCATATTAATTCTCTTATTTTATGAGTAAAAATACTCATTCCATTGGCAAACTATCCCATTTACCTACTCAAAACAAGGATAAATGCACTAAATCTAAGATGTTTTTTTTCCAGTGTAGAAAGATTTTGTGTGTCTGGCTTATTTTTGTGCCTCCGAACTGAGCGCGCAGTAACCAGTCTCGGCGCGCATTTTTCCGCCTGTGTGCTTCACTCTTGGCTGCGCGCTTCACACCGTTTGTTTCGAGCTGCTGTTGTGGCGCTAAGTGGGCTGAACGGTCTCTCTCCACCTGCTGCCTCCATATGCGCCTTTAAAACTCAGCTGTGGCCTGGAAATGCGCAACGGGTGCTGCTGGAGCTGGAGGTCCAAGTAATAGTCACACCCCTCTGCTTTATAATGCAGACGCCTTAAATTTTTATTAAAGACAAAGCTTTTTTAAACAACCTGCAGTTCAATCTGAAAGACTCACACAAAGAGAAAACACAATTAGGAGAAATTTATTGATACAACTACTTTGTCTTTGGCACTCAGACTTCTGCAGGAAACATATCGCTTACTTTTGATAGATATGCATGAACAGGAGCAAAGAATAGGGCTGAAACTAGTGGTGGAGTGGAG
>NW_015150574.1:300315-325338 GCF_000732505.1 Cyprinodon variegatus
ACAAGACATGGACTCCTGATGGAGTCAGAGCATCCACTCATACAACTACTAGGAAATATGCCACAACTGTTACACATAGCAAGAAAAAAAACTTAAAAACATTTTACCTGGAATAAGGAAAAAATGACTAAACTGTTGCTCCTAGTGCAGGGAGTGCAGGACTTGATGTGCCTAATCTGTGAAAACTACCAACACCTACAGAAATGACCATAGTATCAATGAGCTAAACATGAAAACTGCGCTGAATTAAACCCTTATAATGAAACTGTGTAGTTAAGCAATGAACAAAATCTACTTGTTTAATTACTTGTTAGCACAAATAGAAAATTAGCAAATCGCATTGCATCAAATCAGCTGATTTAGATTTGATGATTTGACAGACTACCTAGATTTTGAAAAGATGTCTTTCTAGATTTCAAACTGAGCATGAAATGCACTATGGGGTGACAAATTTCTTCCACAGGCTTTTTCCTTGCCCAACATTTTGCCCCTTTTATAGAGTAAAGTGTTTAATCAGCCTACCTGAGTGTTATTACGGTCTATGCTGACCCCTTCATAACCACAGAGTACCAATTTTCTAAGGCCTTTATTCACCAGGTTAATGTACATTATCTCCAGATTCAAAACATCTTAAAGGATTAACTTTAACATTACAATGTGCTCAATGGATTGAAAAGGTCTCCAAGGTCAACACCCAGTCACAAATCAACAAAGAACCTAATGAATGTGCTGGAGATTTATATTTTGTATTTCGAGCTGATAAATCTGCAAAAACTGTTTGATGTTATTATACAAATGGAAAAAAAGCTTTATAAAGCTTAATTTTGTCACTTTTTCCAAGTTAGGAAAGCAGACCCTGGGATACAAAAAAAATTTAAAAGACTGGACAAAAGTTAAGTTTGAATTTTTATTTATTTTTTGCTAAAAGTATTTTTATAATTTATTTTACTTTCCACGGGTCACCATGCAGAGAAGACAAAATTTTGTTTAGAATACTCAGGTTTGCATCTATAAAGTCCTTATTACAATTGCATTTAAAACTTGGTGCTCTTAACTTTGCATCAAACACATTGCGTTCAATACCCTAAGTTATTATTTAGCGATTGAAAAATATAGTTTTGGAGTTGTTTTTTTTTTTTATTTTGTTGCTATGCATACCAAAATAAATCAAAGTAATTGTGAGAACAAGTTATGATTTCCCTTCGTTTACATTTTCATATGTATATTTAACAGCCTTAATTACCATGTATCTTGTGTGTGTTCGTGTGTGTGTGTGTGTGTGTTGAAATGAGAAAAAAATCATTTTCAAAGTTCAAAACATTTTTATTTCCATGCTCGTAAGGCAAAAAAAATTCCAGGAACCCTGAAAAGAAATGCTAAATCAGGCAGACCTAAAGGGGTTAAACACAAACAAAATGTAAACAGCAGAGAGGGCAGTCTTATTTCCTTAAAGCAACACTTTTGATGGATCGGCTAACAGGCTACCTGAGGAAGACATCATTTAATCATTCACTGATATCCCTATAGATAAGGAGTTAATCATTAACAGCGCCTGCCTTTCCAAACCTTTCTCCATTCTCCATCAGATCCATGGCACATTCATTTTGACAACCCTTGTGTCAGTCTCTAAATTCAGCAGTGGTTGGGGACCCAGCGGAAGCGGTACCCCCCCTGATGAGTCCTTGAAGTAAACACATGCCCATGAGGAAACACCTGAGTCCGAATGGTGCAGTGTTCTCTGACGGGGGTTCTGAAAGATGAGATATCTTCTGCATCCTCCACGACATCAACATTCACAGTTCTGCCCTTAGGTGTGGACATCTGGAAGCTTGAGAATGCACCGTACATGGGTATTGTGTCTGACTCCTGCAGTGCTCCTGCAGTGCTGCTGAGCAGGACAGCATTACAGCGCGTGCTGATGTCCTTCAGCATGTCCTCCACTGAGTCAGAAGACTCTGTTTCATAACCTTCATCCAGGCGCTGCCTCTTGCAGGGACTCAGAGAGGTGTTCTCACCACACGGCAACGCCAGCTCTTCAGCATGAGAATCTCTGACTGTCATCAGTCTCTATTGGAAACAAAACGATCAGAAGAACTTTTATTTAATCTTCCTGAAAACGCAACATCAAAAAGTTACTTTCAACAATTAACTTTCTCTATCCATTTTGTGGTTGTGTTTTTATTGTGAGGTTAGCTGCCAAAACCCGAAGCAGCTCCTCCTCCTGCAGGTTATGCTACTGTGATTTGACATCGCTAAGTACTGCCCACTGCAACAGCGAAGCTCTGAAAGTGATCTAAAATGGTGAAATCAGACTTCTGATTGTTCATAGCCTCTCTTATCTTTGAGGAAAATAATCAGTAGAGTGGATTTTAAGTTAACCTCAACAATGCCAGCTGGTAGACAAGAAAGTGTAGATTTTGATCAGGATTACCTTCAGCTGTAACTTATGTTTTAGTCAAGTCAAAGTAGTGAAATCCTAAAATCTAAAAAGCCATTTTAACTTAGGAGGAGATACAGAACTTTAATAATTAAAGCCAATTTGAATATATATATATATATATCTTAAAAGACAAAGTACTGTGAGTAATCAGCCAATGAGAAATTGTTAGCATTCTTCAATAACACTTCACCTTTAGTTAGAGTCAGTCCAAAAAGTCCAACTTCTACTGTAGGAACCTTTTCATGTCATATTTCAGTCTGTGTTTATCTGAAATGATCCTGCATTATCTCTGCAGAAGAAGGAAACAGGCTTCCAAACCTCCCCTGGTAAATAAAAATGTTCCTGTGATAGAAACAAACCCTGAGTTGGTTTTTGACCTTGCTTTTTACTCACTTCAAGAACTGAGGCAAGGTGCTTTGCTCGACTCGCCAGTTGCTTGAGATCCAGGTTTCTTTCCTCAAGGGAGTCCAGTTCTTTCTGTCGCCTGTCAAGAGTCTCCTGGAGCTGCAGACAAATATTAAACAATATTATCAGCTACACCATCTCTTCATTCCATTGTGACATTACCAACACTTCTTTTTTTAAATTTGCATGATGCCATCTTTGATGGGCACCTGATTAATTGATCCTCAAAGCAAATGGGTTCAGAGCTGGCACTAGGACCTATAAGGAGGCCTTAGACCTGCAGGTGGGGGTTTGGGGGATTTCTTGTAAAACTGAAAAAAAGCTATCTTAAAATTTGTTGTTACCTATAAAGTTAGCTTGTTCATTAACTGATGTGTTTCTGCTTTTTCATTGAATTAAAAAGTTACACCTTACAAAGCATTCAATATAAATGGACAAGAAAGCCGTATAAAACCATTTTCAATTCTTTTTTTTTCCCCGAAGCAGTTTAAGGCTATGTAATTGTTAGGGGTTTAAATCACCAGCTTTATCTATATGATATCAGTTTGGATGACAATCTGATGTTTCCCGATGTCACAAGTTGTGATCTGATACGATTTCAATTCAGCTCAGTTTATAAGTCTTCAGGCTATATAATGAGCATCATATGCCCATCTTACATAATCCTTTTATTTACTAAATCCCGATAAAACTGATTAATAATCTGGTACATAAACCTCAAGATTTTTAGGTCATAGTCTCTTGGGTTTTGTTTTTTTATTTTCTTATTTTCAATATTTCCTTGTTTTCTCTAATTGTTGCTAATATAGTCCACTCCATTGTATCATAATTTCTTGTCCTCATCTGGTGTTCTCTCTTCTACATTATCAACAGATTTCTCTAATTGGCTTTTTATGATTTCTTTCCACACTTCCCTCTAGATTAAAAGCTCCTCTCTGGATTCTATACCCTGCTTGTTACTCTGTCATTTCTTCTTGTGCTTTGGTTGAAACTTTTAATTATATACCATGCTGTCCTGTTAAATCCACACACAGAATTTTATGAATCACTCCCAATTGAGCTTTCAAAAACTAAACAACCTCTTAAATACCTCGAGTGTGTCATAAATATTTTTAAAGTTGTCTCTTTGCACGAAAAAATGTTGCAGTCGAAAAACAATTGAGAGTGCACATAATACTCACGATGATTTTTTTCAGATGCATTAGCTATAGATTGTTTAAATATTCATTCAGTGGTGTGTTATACATTTCAGGGATGCATAACGCATCCATGAAAAAGGACATTATTAACAAAATCTACTTTGTCCTGTCTTAACTTAACTGGAGGTAAATTAAATTGTGCTGATATCAATTGAAATAGGAATTACCTGTTTGTTGATGGCCATGGAGTCCTCCAGTGCACTCCCATGGCACTCAGCAATACCCCTCCATGAAATTCCATTCTGAGTTGATTTTGTCAAGGAGTGAACCATGTGCTCTTCTGGAGAGAAATCTCTCTGAGGGGTTAGAGGAGGTATAACACATCCCTGAAACGGGATAAGTTCAGACAGGCAGCTTTCTCCCATTTCACTGGAATCTGAGAGAGCAGCCAGATCAATGACCCAGAGTTCTTAGGAGGAAGGATGATTACAGCAGAAGTTTTCCTACTGTCAGAACTTACCTGCAATGAAGTCCAGTGCATCTCTATAATGCTGCTCATCTGGATCAGACCCGTTCACCTGTGAGCAAATACAGCAAAGCTGTTAATTCAGAAAATGTGATTTGGAGAATCCATAAAGAATCTAAAACAGTTGTACCGGAAAATCCCTCCATGTCAAAGCAGAGCTCCAAAAGTGAAAGTCGGGGGTCATGTCAGTTGTGTAATGTTGTGCAGAATGTGAAAAATAAAACGTCAGGTGCAGGTACTAGTGCTTAGCCTGCCTGTCATGAGTAAACAGTGCCATTTGTGTAGGATTCCAACACGCATGTGTCAAACATTAACAGAGAGAGGGGGGAATGGACCAGCATCCCTAATACATCTGTTCTATCAGTATTTCATGATTTAAAAAGCCTAACCAAGAGTTGGCAAATATTAAAATCAGCTGAAAATCACTAGTTTTTATTTATGTTTTTTTTTTTTACCTGAAAGCTGAATGAGTTTCTCTCCTGCCTCCCTGCAGAGGCACAGTCCTCCAGATCTTCCCATTCGATTGTTGCAAGAGCTGGAAAAGTAACTACGGTGTGAAAAAGTCTGTAAATGTTATTTAAGGTTCTGCAACTATCAGAGATTACCTTGGTCAGCAATGCAGGGAAACTCAACATAAAGGTCTACAGGACTGCTGCTTCTTGGCACTGGGGTTTTATCCTGCAGGAATAACAGTTATTATAAAATATTTCATTTATTACTGCATTATTTGTAAAAAGAGCTTTGCTTACAGTTATTCTCCTCCCACGCTGTCCTAGTCTGTAAGGCCAAGCAGCACCATTTGTATTAGTTTCTTTCTGCGTCTCCATCATCAGCTCCATCCCTCAGAAACAGACAGGAACATGATTGAAATCTGTAGCTGATATAATCAACTTTCTCCCGGTTTGTCTCATCTCTGTGCCGCGGTTTTTCACTCCAGGCCCAATCAAATCCACTCATTCGGTCTCTAGGGAGTGTCGGCGTCCTCAGAGATGAAATTAGCGCTCAAGGTTTTTCTGTACAAAAATTGGGGAAAAGGTGCCGCGCAGAAGGGCGCCATCGTAGAGCCAGCAGGTGCGCACCGAGGCGCGTATTTTTTTCCGTCTGACATCCATCCCAAGCACCGCGAATGATAGTCTACCATACATGTATGACTTTTTAACATTTTATAATATCTTTATTGAATTCAGGTCATTCGTGTTTGCGTTTCGTGCAAAATTTTAATTCACTTGCGTAAAATATTTTTGATGGCCCTATTTCTAAAGCCCCTTTCGCCCTAAAAGCAAGTTGGAATAGGAAGAGAAAAAAAAAACGGCACTAGCAGACAGTTCAGTAAACATTCGTGATAAATGCCTCAATTAGTAAACAAACAGAGGGATGTCAATTGGTGCTTATGGTACTGAATACACCTGTGTGGCCGAGCTGCCACGCGTAATGGATTATCAGATAAAGTCGCGAAATTGCCTGCGCTGTGTTGGCACAGTTTGTCTCCAAATACTGCAGCTAACAAAAACCATGACGTGTCGACCTTCAGGCAACAAAAGCAGCAGGAATCACTACTTTTAGAAAAGTATTTATCCTCCGGTTAAAAGCAAGGCTTTTATTGCATGGCTCTTTAAATCTTGAGTGGTTTCTAACGTTTATATTGGGCTGGTCATGCGGAGTTAGTTCACAAGAGTGTCAGGGCTCTTTTTAAAACTTTTGTTAGTAGTTTCTTTTATTTATTTATTTTTATTATTATTATTTGACAATTAATTGTACACTTCCAGTAAACTAAAAACCTTGAAAACCAATTTAAGTTTTTTTTTTTGTTCTCTTCTTCATTGGGTTGGAAAGTACATCCACCACTTATATCCACTGGTCTTCAGGTGTAATATATTGTTTAAATGTTGAACAGACTTAATATGTTACAGGTTTGATTTTCTGCTTTATTTTAGCAAAGTATCATTGCAACCCATAGCAGGGAAGCCATCACCATGGCATAACTTCCTAACTTTGTGACAATTTACCTGGGAAATATTCATAACCCCATTATCTTTTTCAAATATCATAAACATTTGGGTATATTTTAATGAAATTAAACGTGATTATAACATAGAAGCAAAAACTACATGTGATTCTATATGTCTAAAAATATTTTGTTTCATTATAATTTCAGACTTAAAACTTTGTCCTTTTCTTTTTTGTTAACTGGCCTGAGATTTGTTAGACTGGATGGAAAGCATCTGTGAACAGCAAATTTTGTTTTATTTTATTTTTTATAGATCTGAACTATGATTAGGATAGTGGGTTTTAATTTGAAATTGCATTATTGTTGCTCTGGTCCTCCATCTCAAAGTCAAGTGTTATGCAGCATTTATCACTCTGTATAGCTTCTTCCAGCCCACATTAGCATTGGGCTCTTCACATCATATTTTTCTGCCACTTACATGTATTATAAGCCAAGTTCACGTTTGCTCCAAATATAGAGCCTAAGCAAAAAAGAGCATTTTGATACAGCAATCTATGCCTCTGTATAAACGCAGCTGGATTATAATACACTTCATTTTGGTTATTGTACATAATCACACATTTATATGTAGATGTTGCAAAATGCTGCTGCACATTGCTTAACTGAGTTTAAGCAGGTATGAGCACATTTTTGAAGTAATTTCTCTGGCTTCCTGTCTAGGATCCATTTGAAGATTCATTTTTTTATTTCAAGTCTTGAGATTTTTCTTATCTTAAAATGGCCATCCCTACTCAACATCTCTAAACTTTTACAGTTCTTCTTTCCACCTCTTCCTCTGAAGAAGCTGAGTATTCACTGATTTTTCAGTATAGAGAACTAGCCGTAACCTATATGAGGCTCAGCCTTCTCCATAGCTGGTCCTAAACTGTATAATGGTCTTATGTCTTACATAAGGCGGATCATTTTAGCATTTCTGTTCAAAAACTAATTTTATTTATACCTCTTTAAATAGTGGGATATGTTTTGTTCATGCATTTTATAGATTTTTCTCTTCTTTTGGTGTATTTATAATCTGCTTTAGTCTCATCTGATCAGAGCACCTTACTTAAACTTTTTGATGTATCCCTCACTTGTGAAAAAAAGATTGCATAGGACTTCTTATAGCTTTTCTCAACAAGTACTGTACTTTTGTTTTCTCACTCACATAAATGCTTGACTGTATGAGTACGGTTATCATGTCAACAGATTCTGCACCCTAATGTGTAGATCACTGTTCCTCCCCAACAAAGTAAAAGCAAAAAAAAGAAAAGGATTTTTCATATATTTTATTACATAAACAATAAATAAACATACAAATGTTTCAGATCCTTTATTTAAGATGCTACATAATGATTAACACAGACAAAATAATAGTTATACAAATAAATACAAATATAATATCAAGTACACCTTTAGCATTTAAAAACGTGACTGTTCATGAGGTATTTAGACAATTAATGTTTGAATAAATACAAATAATCTAAAACATTATTGCTAAAAATGTTTTTTTTTATTATTATTATTATCTAAAAGGTGACGTGTTACATCATTGGCATCACTTTTAGAGTTTCCTGATTCAGTGACACCAGTAGCTTTAGGTTTTCTTTACATTCCTGCACCAGGCTGTAGTCCTGACCTGCAGACTCTTCCACTCTCAAACACTCCCCAGGGGTAAAAACAGGGTTTTCACATGGCCGGATGCAAACTGACTGAGTACATAGATGTGTGAAACACTCCCATTGGTCTTCCTCCATCTCTACAGCTGCCTGCTCAGTAAAACGGTGTTCGGTTTTCAGTAATCGACATGCAAGTCTCAGGGCGCAGCAAGCAGTTAGAGATGGTGGGTATTTATTGAAAGCGTAGTCTGCTAGAGTTAACTCGCAGATTTTTTCTGCAAGTTCACTGCAATTTCTGATCTTTGCTATCTCTGAACCCACCTCTGAAAACGTATCAATGCTGTTGTTTTTAATCACATGCTGGGCATCTTCTACAAGGTTGCTGAAATAGTCAAGAAAAAAAGCCAAGGTGGGCACAGTAAGGCGAAAGTTAAGGCGGAGGAGGACAAGGCACTCAAGATTGCAGAACTGCTCCTTAGTGAATGCATCACAGCACAAGGACAGGAGATAGCTGACCGAAGGAGAGCGCACCTCCACCTACAGGGGGAAAATAGAGAGGGGGAAATCTGAATAAAGTCAGAGGGATCTGCCTCTGAAAAATATGGCTGAAGACAGACCTGTTTACAGGCTAACAGGAGTGCAGTGACACCCAGGAGTTGGAAGCAGTCTGTAGCCACTGGAGTGGATGCCAGGAATCTGTCCACGATGTTCACAGTCAGGCAGCAGCACTCAAAGGACAGACGGAAGTGTTTATGGACAGGGATGAGCCAGCTGACCAGCTTACAGCGTGCATCTGCAGTCAGCTGCAAGCAGAACAAACAACCATTAGCCATCAGACATAAATTGTACACTGAATTAAAAAAAATCTTTTTTTGCAATTTTTTAAAGATAAAAGTTTCTAGATTAAGCCTATTTTAATATCAGATAAAGTAGATCCACAATGCACTAAATTAAGATTTCATAAGGCGGAAAGTGGTCCTAATCAACATGGTTCTGTTTAGGAACAAAAAAAAACTAACAAATCTCCTAACAAATCTGCCTTCATAATAATGTGAATGACTGCGAATCATACAGGTTATAAAGAACCGCAACATTCCCAGACCATCTCACTTTAAAACCCTGTTTTAAAGTTACCTTTTTTCCTGCCCTAGATATTGTGTTAGGTTCAACCAGATATAACTGGGTGCATTAATTTTAATCAGAGAAGCTTCTCCATCCTTTTCTCTGTGGCTTCTGGGTTGTTACCCTGCAAAAGCCTTAAAAGTTTATAATCTTTTCAAGATTGATATATGATATTTTTGCCGTTTGGATATTTTCCTCATCTTGATGTTGTCACAGGTTCTATTTAAAGGATTCTATGGCTGACAATAATAAGATGTGGTGACATTACAGTGTAAAGCAAAAATACAATAATTGTGAAAGAGATTAAAAACTTTTTTCACAGCATTGCTACCTCTAACCGATTTTCAAAGAGTTGTTTCTTAATTATTATTTTTAGCTGCTTACATTTTTGCTGCTGTAACAAAACAAAACATGAAGCCAAGTTGTAGTGCTGTTGCATTTTATGGCAAGTGTGCAAAAAAAAAAAAAAAAAAAAAAAAAAACTAAATCAGAAATATTTTTTTCTTAATTTGCATTAATCTGGCTATATTTCTTGTAGCCTACTTGTGGTTGACGTGCCAGGCTTTGACAGGGATGAAACTGCAACTCTTTCTCCCTCTGGATCCTGAAACCGACATCTCCATACTGAAGGTACCAGTTGGACAGCTCTCCATCAGCTGACTCTGGCTCCTCTGACCCCAGGTGGGGCGCATTTTTGCGTGAACGGTGAGCGATGAGAGAGGAAACCAGATCGTCCTCGAATCCAGAGTCACCCATTTTGGTCAGAAATCTCTGTTTTCTGTGCCGACCGGTCTGCTGAGGCGGTGTGAGTCTTCTTTTAGAAAAAGATCCGTCCGTCCCAAATGAGACCATGCCTACACTTCCCGTTAGTCTTTGAGGGCTTTTTGCCTACAGAGTGGGTGAGCGAGGAAGAGTGCTGCCGCATGGTGACGTCACATTTCCCGGGATATTCCCCGCTCCTGCCACCGGCTTTCACCTCATTGCTATGGCAACCGGGGTCGCACCATCCCCTGCAGATAGACCCAGATGGTGATTTTGGCAGCTGTTGATGTCAGGCATATTTAAATGGACAAAACAGATAAAAAAAAAAAAAAAAAAAAAAAAAAAAAATCCATAATGAAGACACATATTTAACCACATGTGTTAAGTTGGTTATAGGTCTACTTATGTTATGAGAAATTATATTAATAATCTTTGTGACTATAGTAAGTGGTCTATATATTCAAACACTCGCATACATGTTTGTTCTGCTATATGTAGTGAGAACCATGTGTCCCATTGACCTCAACTGATTTTCAGTCATTACTATGCCCTAACCCTGAAACTAAACCTAATATGATGTTCTTTTGGATATATTGCCACAGTGTAATTGAATATTTTATCCTTTTACACAAGAACCATTTATTTCATTTTTTTTTACCTTGAACTTTTCTCGTAATTATGTTTCTTTCGTAATTAATTAATTTTATATGATTTTGACTTCAGTTTTCCTTAAACTTCTCTTTATCGTTTTCCTATTTTACTTCAGATTTACTTCAGATTTTCAATTAGATTATTTTAACCATTTTCTCTGGACATTCATTTGATTTCATGGCAATGCTGAAATAAATAAGGTTTTTATAGTTTGCTGCTCTAATTTATTTTACGAATGAATTCTAACAGATTAATATTTTTATTTCACCATTCATTTTGATATAGCGCACTGAGAACGCTTCTTAATTTATTTTTCTGTTCCTTGGGTTAATTCTTTAATTCAAAGAAAAAGTCAAAAATATTGATGACTGCCAAGAATTAGAATGTACAACAACTAAATATAAAATAAAAAAGTATTTTATTTATTTTTATGTTTTTAAGTATTTTCTTATTAAATTGATAATTTCATTCTTTGGAATTGTATTCTTTTGTACTCAAATAAAAAACAATACAAATATGTTGCCTGGAAGCTAGTAAGGAATTAAAATAAATAAAATCATACCATGAATCTACCTTTATAACGCTGAGCTCCTCTGAATAACTCCCCTGTAATCACACATAATTATGAGGAATTGGGGACAAACTACTAAACAAAAAATTATAGTCAGACTCATACAATTTGTGTAACTTTGCTTTCAACATTTATGACACCTCAGCTTGTTTTGATGAGCTCAGATGTGGGAAAACAGCTGATACCAGGCTGTTCTTTATGCCCAGTCTGTTCCCCTCCTTGGTTTTGATGTGTGCCAAAGCTGAAAGTGAACTCAAACATAGAAGAAAAACGTACTTTTTGGTTGAAAAAAGCTTCTTTTATTTTTTTAATTGGTTCCTCATAAAGCAGAGCAGATCCCAGCTCTATTCTATTTTATTTTATTTTCTGATTAATTAAATGTTCATGCATCCCTTGCAATACATTCGCCGACCACTAGGGGTGCCAGTAGCCCCTTTTGAGAATCACTGCTCTACGTCATCTTTCAAACTCAACAGTAGGACAACATCAACAACCCGATAAGTATGTATGGTCTTTACCTACTAAATACATTTTAACAAGAATGTGGACATTTATATCCGTCTTTTGACAAAGCACTTAATGGATCACGGCTGCAGCTGGGGGAAAAAACAAACAAACCGTAACGTTAGCATTTGGGCTAGCTGTGTAAGTGGCAAGCTAAATATTAGCAGCTAGCGTTAGCATTAGCTGTTAAGCTTCGGTGAACACTCTTTCTAAATGTGACGGAAACTGCTTTTATATGTTGGTTACATGGTTTGTAACACCATGGTGAGCTTTAACTCCAGGAATTGCGGACGCTTTTAACCTAAGCTAACAAAACCTTATAGTTGGTTGAAAATGACTCACAGTTAGCCAGGTAGGTCAAGCCATGTTGCCTAATAAATCTAACTGTAAATAGCTACCTAAAATGTATGGTTTGTTGGTAATATGTATTAGTCTTATGCTTTAATTTTGCGTTTGATTTGTTTTAATTAGATTTGTTTTTAATCATTTATTCTTTCCAATATCTCAAAGTAAAGCTTAGTTTGCAGAAATCAAACAGAGAAAGAGTAAAAATGCCAAATCTATGTTGTTTGCTTTAGAGGATATTTTGTTTTAAGTTATCTCTGGCTATTTGGGAGGATTCTTCTCCTACAACGGGACAGTATATAGTTTTTCTTTTGAAAGTTCGTACTGATTTGCCCTATTAAAAGTCGGTTAAAGACATCAGTTAAAGTCAGATGTATACGTAGCAAAACGCACAAAAAAAATCTCAAAATTACAAAAAATGCTGATGCAAAATGTTTGCAAGGCAGAAAATATCAAGCTCCATGGATACAGAACTGTTAGAATTTTAGTTTTTATTTAAATCCTGTTTATTCCTGATTGTTTTGGTTGCACAGCAAAACACAAAAAGATGTGAATTCTGGGTAACAGTTACATTTCGTCCTACAGTTAAAGCAAAATTGAGTCATGGAAAATTCAGGCAAACCCCATAGGACTAAGCACGGAACAAAGGAGAGGGGAGCTACGGCTGCAGGCAAGGGAGAAAGTTGGAAAATGCAAGACCAGGTTTGTGGACATAACTCCAGGTCAGAAGGAGGTCAGCAGGGAAAGAAGAACCAGGGTAGCCCCTACAAGGCAAGCCCCAAGAAGGAGGGACAAGGACCCCAGGGCCCCGTTGGATTAAGAGGTGGCCAAAGCCCCTCTCAGAGAGACAGCCTCCGGAGGTTCCCCTGCACAGTTAACAGTGATATCTGTCAAGAGGATGATTGGAGAGGGTATTCACAGCAGCAGCAGCACTGGAGGAGGAGAGGCCAGGGACAAAGTCCAAACGAGGATGAAACCTATTGTAGGAGTGAAAACACCAATATCATCGGCCATAGATCTGGTGAGGTATTTTTTGGAAAGTACTGAAATTATTTGTATGTGACATTTATTGTGTTGTCTCTACTAAAAAAAGAAATTAAGTACAAAATAAAATTGTTTAATGTGGTAAAAATCATGATGCAGTGACTTAAATACCGTAATGTATTCTGGACACCATATATGATATATACATAAATGACTAATTAATGATGTTAATTGTTTTCTATGAAGGAAAAAAACAGAGGAATAGAAACAAAAAAAGAGCTTTAGTTGAAGAGTACAAGGGCCTTGAAAGTGAGGAGTCCAGATTCTCAGGTCAGGAGGTCCAAAACATATGGCCAGCAGAGAGAAGACTGAAAAGAGAGGGTATTCACCCCGTAAGAAAGGTACTGATTGTCACAATGTTTGAACTGTTTATTGAAATACACTTAAGAACACTTCGTTAATTAATTTTGTTTTGTTTTAATTCAGAATTCCCATAGCAATCCTGCTGCGCATTACACCTGCAGTTTGTGTGAATGTCTTCTGGAGTCTATTCCTCGTGCTCTGAAACACATTGGGGAAAGACGTCACAAGAAGAGGGCTCGGGTAAGAAATCATTTCAAAGCACATATCTCCCTCTGCCCATGCCCAAAGGGAGGCGGCCAGAGAGCATCCAGAACAGATGCCCAAGCCAACTAAACTAACCACTCTTAATGTGGAGGAGCAGCTCCTCTTCTCTAGAGGTGTCCCAACCATTTAATTTCCAATGGAATACCAGTTTTACAGCTCTGAGAATTGTCTGATACCGATATTGTCCGATGCGACATTAGCATAAGTCATACCAGCTTTTACTACTTATTTTATACTGTAAAATGTTAGAATAGGCTTGATCAGGTGACATACTAAAACAGGGAACAAAAGTCAAATATAAAAGTCATGAAAACAACTGAGCCATGTAGAATTAACATGAGTTACAGAAACTTTTAACAGTTCGCTAAAATTTGATATCAGTTTTTTGGCTAATATCGGCCTGATATTTGATATCACTAAAGGATTGGGGATATACCAACTGTCCTCCCCGATGACTAAGCTCCTAGCTGGAGTCCCCAGCTACCCTACAGAGAAGGCTCTTTTCAGATGCCCCAATATTGTATAACAAGTAACAGCCCTGCATAATTTTTGTTCTTGTTTATTTTGATAATAGTTTGAACACTGCCCAATAAAATATAATGATATTTGGTTTCCTAGTATGACAAAGTGTAAGGAAGTCCTAGGCATTTTATGCTTTATATAAAGTAGTTGGAACCTTCTTTTCTCTTCTTTTTTTACAAGGAGAAACAGGAGCAGCAGATGCTAACTCAGATCACGCCTCCAGGTCCAGAGCACATCAGTGCAGTGACTGAAGCTCTAAAGGCTGTTGTCCAGGAGCATGGGATGAAAGACCAGGATGTTTTGATAAGAGAGGAGGTTGTCCTCACCATGCAAGGACTTCTGCTATCTGTCCTGCCAGGTGAATCTTCTGAGGATAAAGCTGACTTTTGTTTCTGTAATCAGTACCTTAATTACTTTTAGGTCATGGGTTGTCTGCTACTTTATACAAACTACCTTAATCAATTGACATATGTTCTCCCCATGTAGAAATAAAGCTCAGGCTGTATGGCTCATCTTGCACAAAGTTTGGATTTAAGGATTCTGATGTCAACATTGACGTTCAGTACCCCCCTCATGTAAGTAGCACTATGTGGGATTGACAGTTTAAATACCTTATTATCTCTGATGTTTTCATTAAAAAGTATGGATAGAGTCTTGTCTGTAGTAGCATGTACTAGATTTGTTATTTCCATCCATATTAAAATTCTATGCTCACTTCTTGGGTTGTAGCTCTAGCCTAATCGGCCGGTACAGCTTATTTTGCTCTCAATCAAACCAATGCTCAAAAAATATGCTGATTGGGGCTGATTCTGTAAGCTTTCTCTTCCCCCATTAATATGATAAACATGACAAAATGATGGCAAATATTTCACAATTGTTATTTTGAATAAGAAAAAATATTAACAAAACATTAACAATGAATTTGAAGTGAAGGGAGCAGTAATGCCTGCGCTTTACGTGATCTCAAGGCATGGCTGCTGATGCACTAATCAGCAAACACATGCATGTATTGGCAGATGTCAGAACAAGAAAGAAAAACGCTAATATTGGTCCAAAATATTGCCCAGCCGATGTATCAGTTTTATGTTGGATTTATGTTATGTGTTTTAAAATCTGGATTTCTTCCCAGATGCGTCAGCCAGATGTCTTGATGAAGGTAAAGGAGATCCTAAGTGTGAGCTGTAAGTCACACACTATTGTTCTTCCAACCAACTATGTTTTCATTAAAAAAAAATCCACTATAATCATAAAAACTCTCTGACTGATACTCTGCAGAACATTTTTAAATGTCTAATATGTTTGGTTGTTTTTTCAGATCTTTTTCTTGACGTGGAAGCTGACTTTCATACCATAGTGCCTGTGGTCATCTGTAAAGAAAGAAAGAGGTCAGTACATATAATGGGATCAGGTGAGGTGTAAATAACTTAATCCAGTGGTTCTTAAGCATTTGTTTCTGAAGCTCTGCTTGGTTTGCTTTAAAGTTTTCACTCCTCACTGGCCTTTTTAAACAGTTGAACATAGAAAAGTAATCTGCAGTAAACTACATATTGAAATAAGATAAACTACAGTTTTATTTAAATCTCTTTGGTGTGTGGGATAATTTTCCCTGGTGAAGCCCTGCCCGAACTATATTGACTTTTATTTTTTTAATTTTTTTATTTTTCATATATAAAATCAAAAACAGTAATTTTTTACTGTGTCATTTCTGGGTATCGTGTAGAAATTTGAGTGAAACAAAGCAGCTGATTATGGAATAGGGCTTTAAGGTTAAGGAAATGTGGTATTACTAAAACAAAATATTAATGGGTGCAATTTAAGCTCATGCAGCTTTTTACTCCTCTTAGGTTTGAATGTTTTTGCTGATCCTATACATATATTGTTGACACTTGATACTTTAGGTTTCCCTTTATACAAAAGTTGTGAGTTTCTTCTGGGGAAAAAAAACTATGATTTATCTCAACAGTGGTTTAATCTGCAAAGTGAGTGCTGGGAATGAAAATGCTTTTCAGACATCCTCTTACCTGTCTGCCCTTGGAAAGATGAACCATCTCCTCCTCCCTCTGGTTTTGGGCCTCAGACGCTGGGCACAGGTAAGTCTTCAGTTAATCCTGGATCAGCCAGGCAGGATGTAAATTTGAAGCAGCATTCAGACCTTTATTATTATAATAAAGTTTCTCTCTTTTGTCTAGCTCTGTGAAATTGACCGTCCAGAGGAAGGGGGGTTGCCTCCACATGTGTTTGCCCTCATGGTCATCTTCTACTTACAGAAGCGTAGAGAGCCTCTCTTGCCTACGTATCTGAACCAGGGGGTGAGTTTTAAACACATTTCCTGTGGGAGATTCATCCAACCTGAGTCCAAGGTTTACCTCTTACATTTTGCTCTTTGTTAAAACTAAGTTTGGTATCTCCTTGTCTGTAGGTGAAAGTTTTTTCACTTAGTCGGTTGTCCGACTTCAATCTCACACATACTGACGAAGAGTACATGCACTGGACCTTCTGCCCTCCCTCCAGAGAATCCTCTCAGCCTGCAGAGAGCGCCACTATAAAAGGAAAGGTAATAAAAAAAGATTTTAATCAGAGCAATTAGTTAACTTTAAAATAGTTTTTATGATTACTTTTTTTTAATTAAAATTTATTTTTTTCTGAAAAACTGTCCAATTCTGATAAGTCCCGAATCCATCGAAACAAAATCAGTTAAATCTAATCAAAACATTAAAAAAAAAATAATAAAGTCACTTAAATTTTATTTGTGAGAAATTGAAGTTTTGCAACCATCCTGAGAAAACCAGAGTTATTACTTTTTCTTGTCTAATTGGGCTGTGCCTTCAGGTGCCGCTGGTGTTTCAGAGCACCCGTCCAGCGGTGGAAGTTGGACTCCTCTGGATAGAAATGCTTCGCTTCTACTCGCTGGAGTTTATCATGGCTGACAACGTGATCAGTGTTAGAACCGCCGCTGTCCTTTCTCGAGAGATGAAAGACTGGCCAAAGAAGCGCTTCGCTATCGAGGGTCAGAAGCTCTTTAAAGTTTTTAACCCTGTTCACTGTCTTACCAAAGTCTTCAGTGTGTGTAATTGTTGATTTTATGTGATATATCTGCAATAGATGGGAAGTGGGATGTAAAGGATACTTTACTTCATTAGAATTTTGTATTATTATGGATTTCCTTCCACTTACAGTAACTTTGTTTGATTATGCTTGAATACAACACTTCATGTACATCCATCTTCTTAGAGAAGAGATCATTTATATATTCAGATAGAAAGAATTGAAAAATGATGTGCAAAACTAAAGGCATGTTTTCAGATAGAAGATGGTGTTACGCAATACACCATCTCTCTGTTTTGTTCTCTAGTCCACACATTCATATCTGTCCTTGTGAGTAGCTGCCACTCACTGTTTAGCCCCTCTCTGCTCATAAATCCAGCAGACAGTAATTTGCCAAAATGAATTATCTTGTTAACACGATCATAAAGCTATGAATTGCCTAGAATTTAAATAGATTTTTTCCACTATAAGGTGATGCTGTGTATTTCCCCTTTGTATGTATGCATATATGAGGCAACAGCTGTTTTTTTTGTCTATAGACAGTGCTCAACAGGCCACCTAGTGGTAAAATCATACCTGTTCATCTTTCGAGCTGTAAATTTTCAAAGTTTCAGTGAAGGTCAGAAGTCCTTACCAGGATCATGGTATAGCCTACTGACCCAGACTAATGCAGGCTCAAGGAAACCTTTGCAGGTATATCAGCTTTTTAGGAGGTTTCATTACTTTTTAAATGACTAATTCCAAAAAAGGTAAAAAAAAAAAAAAAAAGCAATCTGTTGGACTTAGTTTCCAAGTTTGAAAACTTTTTAAATAATATTCAGGTGTACAAAACTCTTATTTTACATTATTTTTCATAATTTGTTGGGGATATTCGGTAAAAGTAGAAGAAATAAAGACTTGAGGTATCTTTACTCTGTTTGACGATCTATAAAATGTTAAACTAATATTCTAAAGCTTTTGAAATCTATCATTACCTTTGCGAATTGTTCATTTGGGATGTGTTGCCATAGTGGTTAGTGTAGTGTGCTTCTGCTCTGAAAAGTTTGCAAGTACCCGGTTTGCCTCTTACATTTTGCTCTTTGTTGAAACTAAGTTTGGTATTTCCTTGTCTATTTGCATCTATGTTAACAGCTACTCTGTTTACTTTTTTCAAACGTTCAAAATGAACATTTTGGCCGAGGGTTTATCACTGTAATGTAGTTAAATCCTGCAAAATGGTTCTGTTTTTCAGACCCGTTTGCTGTTAAAAGAAACGTGGCCCGGACTGTGAACAGCCAGCAAATGTTTGACTACATCCTTCATTGCCTCAAGACCACGTATAAATACTTTGCTCTTCCGCTCAATAAGTCTGCTGCTAACCACAGAGCAGGGGAAGCCAAGCCTGGCCATGTCTTGGGAGCCGGCACTGAGGCTTTAAGCGGCCTCTCTGGGTTCAGTCAGCTCTCCCTTCAGTCCCAGCATGCCATTCAAACTCAAGCTGCACAAGATGGCCCTGATGACTCTGACTGCATCATTGAAGAAGAGGAGGAATGCAGTGACTCTGATGAAGAGAGAAGGAAGGAAAAGGAAGACCTTAGCAAAATGCATTTGTCAGAAGACGAGGAGGATGAGGATCTAGATGTTGATCTTCAGGGGCGTGATCGACAGCACCTGGACAGCTTTACAACAGAGGAGGAAGACATTTTCCCAATCGATGATATCTCAGGTGAAGAACTGCTGTCTGATGAGGAACCCCCAGATTTGGACACACCGGGTTCTCCAGACGAGGACCATGAACTGGTTCATGTCAGGCGTTCAGCCTCACCTTCACAGAGCACGACTGAAAATGAAAGCACAGACAATAAAACCCAACAGCAGAGCCGAAGGGCTTATAAATTCACCAAGCAAGCTTTTACCAAAGGAAAAGTAAGTTTGATCACATTTTATACTTTTAGCATCTATAAGGTAAAATCTTCATCATCTGACTTTTACTAATAATAATACTTGTCTAGTCACATATGGTGGTGTGTAGCTTGTGCAAACGAGATGGACATCGGAAGAAAGACTGTCCAGAGGATTTCACAAAGATGGAGCTGGATCCCCTTCCCCTGTTAACACCAGACTTTCTTCATGTCCTTAACAGAGTCTGTGAACAATGTTACAGTGAGTGCTACCTTATAGTTGTTAGGAAACATATCACATTGTTGAGCTTTACTCTATGGGCCTAACTCAGAACCTGTGATGTTGAGAGGTTAAAATGCATAAGAAAAGGAGAAAGTAAAAACAAAGGTGCTTGTATATTACTTTGTTTCAATACCAAAAAACTATGACATGAGATTAGAGATATTTACAGAGTTTTAAAAAAGATTTCCTCCCGAGACACTTGAAGTGGCAAGAACAAACCTGTTTTTTTTTTATTTAGGAGATTTTGTCCCAGATGACCAGGAGACTGGTGTAAGAGAGCTCATCCTTCAAGACCTGCAGAGCTTTGTGAGACGACAGTTTCCTGGTAAAGTGATCTTTTTCCTCATCCTTTTTTAAGTCACTTTACTTTTTCTATTATTTTTTTTTTTTACTGAAACTATAAATTGTATTTTTATACCCCCTCAACTTTCAAGATGGTTATGAAACAATCCAAAGGTCCACACATGCTTGCACGAATACGTGTCCACAAACAAAAGTGCATGCAGGGCAAAATTTGTTTGTCTCTAAAAACAATCATTAAACGGACTAGTTTTTTCTGCGACCTATAGCACTTCAAAGCCCATCACCTGCTTTTAGCTTGAAGTAGGGCTGGGCGATAAACCGGATTGTTACCGCTACCGTCATTCACTATGATAAACAGTGACAATTTTCCCATGTTGGTAAAAGAAATAAACTACTTAATTCTGCCGTTTTCCCTGTGTGCAAGGGTGACTGGTATTTACTTCCCCTTTAAGACACTGCAGCATGTATATAATCACATGACTCCACCTATCTAGTCAGATGCGTAGACAAAGAGAATGGCGGATGAGCCCAATGAAGACACATCTAACACAGCTGAAAACAAAATTACTTCAGTTAATCCTGTAGAGCTGAGCGAGGGCAGAGATGAAACTGAGCAAGCAGAGAAGTTCAGAGCGTATTGTCAGATTAGAGTGTGCTGCAGACCATTTTTGAGCGAGGGTGTGAGAGTTTAAGCGATGCACATTGTTGTCACTGCATGCTCAGTTTGGTGCCACCAAAATTACACCATAGATGTTGAGCAAAAGAACCTGCAATGCAAATTTTGCCTGAAAACTGTCTGGACTACCCAAAGTAACACATCCATCCTCCACCACCTACAGCACAGCCACGCTGTTGAGTTCAACCAAGCGCAAAAGGCTCCGTTAACTTTGTGCAAAAATGTTTGCAGAAGAGGTAACATTTTTCTCATGGGCAATGAGATATTGTTGAATGATTAAACCCGAATGGGTACAAGACTTTAATATTTAATGAAAAGTAATATGTTATGTGATTAATTCAATAAATAAATTATAAATAGATCAATTGCATTTCCTGCACATGCTCTTATTTCTGATAGAGGAGATGGAGCACTTGTCATGCATTTATTGTTATCAAGGTAAAAAATGCCCAATTGACCGTGTTATTGATTTGAGGTCATATCGCCCAGCCCTAGCTTGAAGCATGCACTCAGAGATGACATAAAAAAAATAGAATATTGCAAAACTTGCATTGAATTCGCTCTTTTTGACAAAATTATTTTTCAGTTGTACTTACAGCACTAATAAGCAGAACAGAAAGATTTCTACATTTATGTTTCTGTGCTCCGAACTTCCCCATGTCATTTCTGCCCAGTGGGAGCCAGGTTGTAACAAGCATGGCTTTGTTTTCAAGTTAAAGGTCAAATTACAATAATAAAGGAAACTGCACTAAGTAAATGTAACTGCAGCTAATCAAAATAACAAAGTGGTGACTTACGGAAAGGCAGGTGTTGTTTTGTTGATGATTTGAGCTCATATAGCAGCCAGAAAATATGGAGTTGACAATCAAGTCCCCTCTAGTGTGTGAGCTCGGTCCAAACTTAATAATCCCAAACACTGCATGATAGCCTCCACAAGTCATCTGACAAAGAAAATAATCTCTAATACAATGGTAAAGATCTGCAGGCTATTAAATGACGGTGGTACTTAGTTTTTCAGATTGTAGCTGTATGTTTGTTGAAATTACATTTTCTCTTTGGTCTGTTTCTGCTACACAGGGGCTCGGCTGCAACTGTTTGGCTCATCCAAAAATGGCTTTGGATTCAGGCGGAGTGATCTTGACATCTGCATGGTTCTGGAGGAAAAGGAAACCATAGATGTGAGGGATTTATTTGTTAGTCAGATACACTCTTGTTATGATTTTGTATTTGTCCGTTTGTTTACATTTTTATTTTCAAACATTTAAAATGTTTATTACGTTGTTTTTAAATTGGGATTTCTTTTTTATTTTGTAGAAAAAAAAATATTGCAATGTTTTTTGTGATATATGTTCTGGCAATTAATTTTGTTTCTATATTATTTCTAACAGGAGTTTGATTGCATTATTATTATTAAAGGCCTCGCAAGACAGCTGAAGAAACACCAAGGTATGGCAGAGTTTAAGTGAGAAATTGGTCATTGCATTACTTGTTTAGCCTTCTAACTCAGATTTTAATCCAATATAACTTCTTAGTAATTACTGACAAGTTAACCTTTTTTTTTCAAACAGATTAAATAAAAGGTCATATGAACATAAAATTAGATAATATATACACCAAGCACCCATCTTTATAGTCTGGATGCTCCTTTTTTAAGCCTAAGTAGAAATCCTGTATCGGGTGGGGTGAGCAAAAAATCAGATAATAGAGCCTGACTGTCCTGCAATGCGTTTTTAATAAAGGGAAAGCTGAGTGTGTCAAAACCAACCCTATATCTGCATTAACTCCGAGTCAACATGAGTGCTCCCCAGAAATGTCATAAGTTAAAAATTTAAACACATCAAAATGCTGTTTCCTGTTAAATGCACTGTTTTGGTAACCTGATCCCGCAGCTGGATTTGCTCCGCATATCCATCTGGAAACCTTCCGTTGAAGTAATTTTGGGAAGGGGCGAAAATACTGGTTAGCTGATTGGCCTATGTTGGTGATAGACGGGCCAAATAAACCAATCAGATCAACGAAGCATATGACGTACTAACAGAGCAACGACGAAAACACAACCACAAGCCAGGCACAAGCCAATTGATAGATCAAACTCTTGCCGAAACCAGTCGGGAGAAGAGCAAAAACATCTTTTCCTCTGAGAAAAGCCTCCAGAGCAGTGTTTTGCTCTTCTTTCAGTGAAGAAATACTCTGTAATTCCGATAAAACTTGCTCGATAGCCACGCTAACGCTAGTTTCGTCGGCTGAAGCCGCCATGTTCTTTAGACTGAACTGTCACGCTTCTCGTTGCGTCACACCTCAACCCGCCTCAAAGCCAATGCTGATTGGACCTTCGTTTGGTGAACGGCTCGAAATTTTCTTTAACAGAGAGTCTCCAGACTGATCTGCGAGTGAAACCTTGAAAGCTCGTGAGATCAGGATGGTCTCACGAGGCTACTGTTTTGGAGACCTGAATTTAATCGGATTTTGTATATTGTGTTGGATTCTTGTAGCTCTGGCAGAAAATAAACCTATTACCCCTAAGTTCAGTGAACAACAATGTTCAAATGTATCCTGAGTGCTATTTGACACCCTTACCTATTGAAATCAAATATTTGTTGGTTTTGCTTCACATTGGATCTTGGACTTCTTTTTCTTTTTACATTTCTCCTGGGAGTTGCTGACTCTCTGAGTCTCATTACTTCCTTGTTTACCCATTACACCTGCACCATATCATACCTCTGCTAACCTGGTGTTGCTACTGTATGCTATATGTACACAGAAGGGCTTTAGGTACTAAATTTAGTTATAATAATTTTATTTATTAAATTAACCAAAACAAAGATTAAAACACTAAACTATTTCTGGTGTATACATTTGAAAAAGAAATATAATGAAAGTATGGCCCTTTATAAAAACAAATTCCCATTGGTGGTTTAGGCTAAAGCAGTTTCTAATTGGTAGCCTTTTTTTTTTCTTGCCAGGCCTTAAGAACATCCTCCCCATCACCACAGCTAAAGTACCCATTGTTAAGTTTTACCATATTCACACTGGGTTGGAGGGAGATATCAGCCTCTACAATACACTGGTAGGAATTTACCTGTCTCTAGCTATGCTATTAGTTAGCATTGACAAGCTATTAATAGCAATTTTTTATTGTGTTTTTCTTCAGGCTCTTTATAACACACGCCTGCTCGCATCATATGCAGCCATAGACAGAAGAGTGAAGATCCTTTGTTATGTTATGAAGGTTTTTGCAAAGGTAAACAAAACATAACTAGTGGGCTAAGGAATATTTGTTGTTTGTTCACTACCTCATTTTGAAGTTTTCTGCCTCCGTCCCCTTTATTTCAGATCTGCGATATTGGAGATGCGTCGCGTGGAAGCCTCTCATCCTACGCCTATACTCTCATGGTGCTTTTCTTCCTTCAGCAGAGAAACCCACCTGTCATCCCAGTGCTCCAAGAGGTACGAACAATAACATGCTCTAAAATTAACTTTTCTGCTCTTTATGTGGTATTTGGAAAGAGATTTTTTTTTAAAGTAAATTCAAAGCTCTTTAGCTGGATTACCAAGTGTACATATCTTTGCAGATTTATGATGGAAAAACAAAGCCAGAAGTGCTCGTTGATGGTTGGAATGTGTTTTTCTATGAGGATTTAAAATCGCTGGTGAGTATGCTGTGTAAAGTGCTTCACAACAGTGTTCACTTCAGATTCATATAAAAAGTACTTTATTGATCCAAAAGTTAAGTTAAGTGTTTAGTTAGCCATGTTTTATTGTGTTCGATTTTACCGTTTTATGAATGAAGGGGAAATGTTGCGTGTAGACTGTCATTATGGTAGAAAGAGCGCGCCAGCAATGCTGCGCACAGAAACAGCTGTTAACGTATAGATGAGGAGCAGAATGCACCAGTTTTAAAACAAACGAGGACATTTATTATCACAGCCGGCTGGACGCAGTTACACCGTTTCCCTGAAATCCCACATCCTCTGTTACCGCTCCAGACTACCTGCAAAAGTCTACAGCCTTCGCTGTTCCTCCCGTCTTGCTGCGCTCCGACTTCCTCGGAGCTCAAGGAGAGCATGTGCTATATTATTATTAAATTCATAGGAGCAAAACATGCAGAAATTAATGCTTAATTTAATGACATATTAAAAAATCCCCATCAGCATCCTGCATATGTGCAGTTTCTGCCCAAATATTTTCTTTTTCTTTGTGGAGTCTTGTAACAGGGTTAAAAAGGATCATACAATGTTTACATTTACATATTATCACAATAACAACAGCTTATTTGAAACAAAAAGCACAGCTGTGTACACATTAATAGAAAATAGGTTTAGGATTGTAAAAAATATATTCCTGTTAGGTTTTGCTATAACTTTATTGAAGGACAGATTATTTTTATAATGGCCCTGATAGCTTATTTTTTAATCATCCATATATGTAATGACAAACCATGTATTTTTGGTGTGGCTGCTTTAAGCTGCTCATAGGAATGATCCAAATTTATAGATGTGTTTTAATGGTTGTAATTTAATCTGAATATAAAAATCTAACATAACTTTTGAAATAGTGACACAGATTTTATGCAGGCTGCTGGATGCTACCCAATGCACTGCAGCTGTCCAGGATACAGTATAAACAACTGGAGGC
>NW_015150574.1:325439-345008 GCF_000732505.1 Cyprinodon variegatus
TATATATATATATATAAAATAAAGTTTCATTTTAATTTTTGGAATGGAAAAAGAGGGAAATTCCCACAGACTGTATTGATGCAAACTATCTTGTCCCTGAAAACAATGTTATATTGCTGACAAGGGAAGAAGAAAGAAGACTGAATGTCACTAATATGCACTGTTGATTGATTAATATTATTTATCTGAGGAAATGGAAGAGGCACATTCCTGGATTTCGCACTTGATTTTTGTTTAAATATTAATATGTAAAAATTGATGAAAACATCACTATCCCCGTTTCCTATTTTAGTTTTCATAAAATGTATTTATTTTTATCTATGAGCTGGACATGTCCCCAGATTAGATTGCAGAAATCTGGTCACCGCACAGTAGGTAAAAAGAAATTACTCGAAAATAAATTGACGAAAATAAATAAAATAAAGACAATCAAAATCCCTCTTGCATTTGTCAGTCAATGGTAGCAAAGGAGCGATCTGAAACTAACAGTATCAGCCAATCAGAAGATCAAGGGAGGCAGGTCTTAGAAAAGCATGTACCTCCTGCTCTCGTTTCTTGCTCAAGTCGCCAGATAGATTGTGGTACAGGGCTAAAGTTCTACATGAAAAGTCACCTTGCGTCATTTGCGGCTCCATTCAACGGAGAGACGTGTAAAAAGTAAAAAAATAAATAAATGAAACTTTGTGTTTGGAGAGAAGGACGATGGAGAGAACGGAATTGCATGGAGTGGGCACAATGCAATTCATGACCTCCAAGGAAGATGTCACGACCATAGATAAAGGTCTCAAAAATAAATGGCGCTGGGCATGGCTGGAGGAGACGGGGCAAGATGGCAAGCCATATAGCTGCTGGTGCAGAAAGTTAGGTGAACCAGGCGCTTGCTTCTGTATGCTGTGCTCCAGGAACGCTCTGCAGTATAACTGGATATCAAAAGAAATTTGGCACATGCATAGATATAGATGTACTTTCCATCTTCTGGCCATTTGTGGTATTGGATTTTCAAAAGTCACATTTTTTCTTCAATCATTCATGCAATCTCTGATCCCATGCCCCCACACCCCCCTGGCATGGTTTGAAAATACACATATACTCGCATATATATGTGGAAAGAGTTTCTTGCCTGTGTCGAAAAAGTTCAGGCTCAGGATTTTTTTTTGTTTTGCTTTAATCCCTGTGCTGTATAGGTTAATAGCTGTAGGCATTTATAGCCAATGAACTTTTTCACTTTTCTAGTGCGCCTTAGCTGGGTTTTAGGTGATGAATCTTAATTTAGCTTGTGAAGTGAAAGCTAAATGTTACAAGAATTTTTACAAATAAACAGTAAAAAGGGTTGGGACGTTTCATGCTGATTCGTTAAATGAATGATCCCCGTAATATCAGCTGCTGGTTTTTAATATGCAAAAGGATTTTATTAAAGAAGCCGCAATGCTTATTAAAGCAGCATTTCCAGTATTTATTCTTCACATGAATATACAATAAAATACATTCAAGGGTTTTTAAGCAAGGCACTTTTTGTGTGCTTATTTGAGCTGTTCTAAACGTTTATATATGTTATTGTCCACCTGCAGCCCCTTTACTGGCCACATTGTGGAAAAAACACTGAGACTGTGGGGGAGCTCTGGCTCGGCTTGCTCCGCTTCTACACAGAGGAGTTTGACTTCAGAGAGCATGTCGTTTGTATCCGACAGCACGCCCGTCTCACCACGTTCAACAAGCAGTGGACCTCGAAGTACATTGTCATTGAAGGTCAGTTTGATCTACATTTATAATGATTGAAAATGTTTTGCTGCATTGTCCCCTGAAACTCTTGTCATGTCACGTTCCAGATCCATTTGACCTGAATCATAATTTGGGTGCCGGTCTGTCCAGGAGAAGTGAGATCATTTTTTCAATCTCTTCTTTGTTATCTCTACTTTATTGTCCCAGTTTTAATTTTTATATTCCTTCAAAACTGTCAACCCTTTTTACAATATATATATATATATTTTTTTGTCATTAAAATAGTGACAAACTTTATCATGAAGGCATTCATCAATGGAAGAAGAGTGTTTGGCACACCTGTGAGAGTGTTTCCACCAATTTATCCCACTGAAATGGTCTGTTTTAGAAATCTGGACACTCTAGCTTTATATTTAACGATTCTCAAATGAAGCAGTGATATCGTAATATTTGTGTGCAGGAGTATTTTTTTGACCCAGAGGTTCTGACCGAGGGAAAAGTAGCACCCAACGATCGCTGCTGCCGGGTCTGTGGCAAGATTGGACACTTTTTAAAAGACTGTCCCATGCGCAACAAGTGGGTACCTTTTCTTATTAGGTGAATCAAAAAATTCATATGTTGGGAATGTTGTGTGACACTGCTTGTTTTCTACTAGACCGAAAAAACAACGGGAATCAGAGCACTTTGAGGATTCCACAGAGGAACTCGTGGATCCAGTCAGATACAAGAAGAAACACTGGAAGAAAAGAGATGCACTGGAGATGCGCTGCTGCTTCCTGTGTGGATCAAGCTCCCACATCAAGAAGGACTGTCACCTTTACAGAAGTCCTGCAGGTTTCTGGAGGTTTCCTTCATTTCCTCACAGATATTTTTATTGAATAAATAAACAGAGAGGAAAAGCAAGATAAAAATTATAGTGAATTGAATCAGCAAGTACATATGATAGAGAAACAAATCACATATATGTAGCTTTGTTTCACAGAGGTCGGTCAGTTTATTTAATTTTACACTAATCTTGAAAATATCCTTGAATTTTTAAGTTAAAGATAGTCTGGTGCAAAAATCCTCTTTCCCAACATAATTCATTATCTCCGTCCAGTTTGAATTGCTTTTACCTTGAACTTGTTGGGTTTTTTTTGGATTAGTTATATTTATATATTTTTCCAGACTTACACAAGTACGGTAGCCAAAATCCATAGGCTTTTATAAATAACTGAAAACACACCTGAAACTAACAAGTCTGCTACTTAAAGGTATAGTGGCGTATATTCGAGAATTTTTGAAAAGACCTGCCCTCTCCACTTTAAAAATTCACATGCACAACCCTGTACCCGCTCTCGAGAGGGAACGTCTATTAAACTTGTGCGAGAGCGTGCACGAGCCCATTTCTCCTCGTGCACGCTCTGTTTAAAAATTTCTGTTTGCATCGCTCATTCAAGCTTACTTTCCTAAAGAAGATTTGCAATTTTTCGAACTATGTCAGACTCACCACTGATAAGTGAAAATGAGGACGAGCACCTAGGAAGGCCTTACATTAACATACCACCGGAATGATTGACAATTGGTGATCAACCCAGAAATGGAACATCCTGCATTATACCTGTAAAAAAAAAAAAAAAAAAAAAAGTCAAACCCAACATTAAAATATAAACACAGAAACAGCAGTAAGATTATTAATCAAATTTATAAATACATCTGAAAAAATGTTAAATTGTAAACAATTCGGCAAGGTATACAGACTTACTCAAACATAACTAAAGAAAATAAAGTTGCGCTAGCAAATATTCCTAGCATTAAACATATGCTTGGGGCTAAATTTCAACAATGTTTCCACAATTTATTTCAATTTATTTATATGGTGCCAATTCACAACACATGTCATCTCAAGGCACTTTACAGTTCACCAGACCATACAGTCAAATTAATTACAGTTTTCTATCTAAGGAAAACCAGTTGCATCGACTCACTGACTCAAAGGCACTTCCTAACACTAAGCATGCTTGTAGCAATAGTGGAGAGGAAAAAATCCCTTTTAACAGGAAGAAACCTCCAGCACAACCAGTCTCAGTGTGAGCCGCCATCTCCCTGGACGGACTGGGGTTCAAGAAGACAGAAGCAGAGATACAATAGGCGGCCCCATCCAGGAAACGCACAGCCAGGCAGATAAGCTCCGAGCCAGCTCCCATGTTAGAGGATGAAGAGAGGACATCCAGCCAGTCACAGTCAGATAAACAGTACTACACTGAAAAACGGGTCAATCTCAAACATCTATAAACAAAGGTGTTGATGACAGCTGCACAGCTGATATTTCTCTCAAGGATGGTAACCTCCCATTCTAATTTTAGAAATTCTAGGAACCACTAGTAGACCTGCAGATTGGGAGCTAAGTGCTCTGTTAGGAACATAAGGAACAATTGTATCTCTGATATAAGACGTAGCTTGGCCATTTAAGGCTTTATATGTGAGGATTTTAAATTATATTCTGTATTTAATAGGAAACCAATGAAGAGAAGCTAGGATAGGAGAGATATGATCTCTCTTTTTAATTTTCATCTGAACCCTGGCTGCAGCATTTTGGATCGGCTGAAGGCTTAAAGACTGATATAACGTTAGTCTTATTTTGTTTTCTCACATGCTCATTACATTTCCATTACCAAATTATGACCAAAAGGAATTTAATTGAATTCTCATGTCTATTTGCTGCTGGCTATTACAGAGGGTAAACAATAATTCAACTAAAGGTTACTGGTTCCCGATTAAGCAAATTATTTAATAAAACATTAATTTGGCCAAATAATGTTTTATTCATCATTTATTTGCATTGTGAATTGGCCTGAAACATTCTAGTCGTTCTAAATTTGTGAAAAGCTAATTTGATCACATCCAAAATTCTTCCAGATAAACTTTGGTTCTCAAACACAAGATCCATGCTAAACTGTAATATGGTTTTCAACCATCTTTTCCCTTCCTTTTTGTATATAGTAGCTTAGTTTAGCTAATTTTCATTAGTTTCATTCTTTTTTTTACTGAAATATGGTTGACAAGTATCACAACACAACATAAGAGGTGTGTTACACAGAAAAACTACCAAGGAACATAGTTAGAGGCGTGTATGTTGATTTACCTTCAGTCTGGTGGAACAGACAACTATGCTACCTTGTAATAACTGGGTTACAGTGAATTCAGTCTATAAGCTGAAATGCAACATAACGTTGAAGGTTTTTAACTTGGTTGGACAATAGAAGCCACTCCTTTCTGGCTTTCTTTTTAAATGTGCTAAATAGCCTCAGATGTGCAAACTTGATGATTCTGCTTGAAGCATGTAGACACAAAATGTTAGTTGTTCCTTAATGAATGTTGAAAAATCTTTATCTCTGAGGAAGGTCAAATGGAGATGCCAGTGCCTTTGGAAATGAGGAGCATTATATAGAAATATGCTTTGACACTCACTGAAAGGAACTGAGGTAAGGATATTACGGACAAGAAAGTAGTTTGTGCTCCATTAACATTGAAAAGAAAAGAGTAGTGCCTGTTAGGATGGAGATGGTGCTATATGTCAGACATAATAGTAGTTAAAACAGATTTATAAAAGAAGCAGGCTTGCTCAGTGTGTTTGGAAGATGGATTCAATATTGGGTCCAACCTGCAGAAGGTGTGAGGAGAAGAGATCTGACGAAGTCTACCACATCAGTGACATTGGAGAGTAGGATTTTTTCATTGTATATTATGCATCCTGTCTCTCGCATCCTTTAATTATTTTTATCATGTTGCAGGTAATGTGAAAATGGAAAACCTAACCCCCCCCTCGTCAGGCCACCTTAAGAATAGGAGAGAAAAGGGGAATCAGGTTTGTTTCCTGAATTGAATCACAAATCATGGCGAATATATTTTTGGCAAAATATGCTTTTATGATCTGCTGCGTAATCCTGTGGCTGTTTCTCAGGGCTTATCTGCACAAGAAGAAAGGAGGAGAAAGCAACAGAATGTAATTCTTAGTCCACAAGCAGGTATTTGATTTTCCAGTGCATTTCTGCCGCCACAGACGCTTTATTGCCTGAAGTGTTTTCTCAACCTCCAAAAAATAAATCCCAGTTCCTCCAGTCACTTCCTTTCCCACTGGTGTTAAAACCCCAGAAGACTGGCACGGTCAGTATTTCTGTAAACCTTGTTATAGGCCTCCCCTGAAGAGTTGAAGCCCGTATAGCATTCAAATGTGGCCTGACATGTTAAGAATGGGGCATCACTCAGGTTCATATGGGAGTGAATCCAACCCAGAAAATACTTTTGGCAATGATACATGTGGCGTTAATATAACAGTACAGCTAATATCACATAAAACATCCTTATTTTATCTTTTTGTTTGCCTTTTAAAAAAAAAAAAAAAACACTCTTTGAAGTAAAGTGTAAGTCGTGGGCTGTGACTCGTCTGTCCACTGGTGTAATTCCCAAACATCTGCAAAGGTCAGGGACATCTGGTAAGCCTTTGGACGGCGTGTCACAGTATCCTGAAGTTTACTGTTTATTTAAGACATAATTTCACACAGTTTCCGTTCTTCTATTTAGAACGATTAAATTAATGCAGTAATAACCTCTGTCAACAGTCTTTGCAAAGGTTAATAATGCATTTCTATATTCTGGGTGATTTTCCCGTTTAGGGTTGGTGAGAGGAGAGAATGAGAACATTGAGTATTTGCACCATCCCCAGACTCCTCCATGTTCCTCAGGACTTTGGAGTATAGTCCTGCTTCTATTTCTTGATCTTTGCTTTAACTTCTGCATATTAGTCTGCTGTTTAGTCAAGTTCTTTGCAGTAAAAGTGCGTGATTTGTTGATTGCTTTTTCGAGGCTATAGGGGTGAAAATAAAGCCACTGTAAACGGACCTGGATAATGTAGCTATCTTACCTCTCTTTTATTTGTCTGTTTAATCTGGATAAAAATCATACTTCCTAAAAAAAAAAAATCAAAATTTCTGCTTTCTGGTGTCATCCTAGGTAGTTTAGCTCGTCAAAACTTAAGCCGCTTTGGTCCCAAGAAAAGCCCAGAAGAGTGACAGCGCCCACTGGATTCTCAGAACGAAGGATTTGTGTTATCTCCACAGACTACAACCCTTATTTAGGGAATACTCCCTGAATCTGGATGATATTATTGGGTTGTTGGTTGCCCATTAAAAAGCCAAAGCCTGGACATTGAGACTTGAAGCCAAAAAGGGCCTTTTTATGTGTGTGTTTCCTCTTTAGAGGTGCTTTTAAAACTTTTATTTCTTACCAAGAGAAGCCATTATACATGTCCAGTTTCTTTGTTTTCATTCTGTTAATTTTTTTTTATTCTTTGCAAACCAATTCAGTAATGGCAATTTCAAATCTGCCTCCCGTAATCCTCAAAGATTTAGTGTTAAAAAAAATACTAGGATATTATGTGCAGAGGTTTTCTGCTAAAATGAAAACGAAGAAGATTGGCATTGTTTTTTTAATGCCTTAACTCAGTTGTTTATACAAACACCATCTCAATGTAAAATCACTATGTTATAAAATGTTGCTCTGGTCTGCTAGAGATTCATATTTTTATTGCCGTTTAATAATAACTTGATGAAGATTTTAATGGCAATGTTTAGTTGTATGGGGTTCTTTTATTTTCTTACCTTATATTTTAAATTCTGCCTCATTTTTGTGCTTCAATGAGGCCTATTTTTTTCTGTATAAATCCCCTAGAATGATTAATCAAGTTGGGTTGGAAAAAAAAATTAAAGGATTTGCTGTGAGAGCTATGCCGTCGCTTATATGCCTGCATGCGAAGACAGAGGCTAATCTTCCAACACTGTTTCTTCACTCATGACTGGAAATGGAATAACGTTGCTGAGGGAAAAAGTTTCAGACCGGCATGGGTCTGAATTTCAGGCCCTTTTATATGGATACCACAGATTTGGTAGCTGCACTGTGAGGGTCCAAGCCCTTCAATTTATTTTGCTGCTTGTTCATTTTTCCCTGCCAAGAGTTAATTATTAAATACAAAAAATGCCGTTTTTATTTTTGCATTTTTCTAAAACAAAGCTTTTGTTTTCATGAGTTTTATTGTTTGAGTTTATTTTAATACCAGCCTTTTTATAATTGTTTTGATGCACTGAAATTATCAAAGCATTTCATGTGTAATTAAGGAGTCCTGATCTAGGAAGGAAAGGCTGGTTAACACTCGATTTTGTCTGGGGAAAGAAAATAAAACATCATTTTACAACCTCTTGTGCAGTGTTTTTTCTTCAAATACAGTGGTTAGATATTGCACTATGGACATAACAATAAAATAATAACAAATATAGCTCTAAAAGCAATTCCAAAAAGACTTGAAGCTTGCCTAAAAAAATATGCAACATTCAGTTTGTAAAAAATGTAAGAAAATGCTTAACACATATGTGGCAGTTCTATTTTCTTTTCTATTCACTATCAATGCTGGGATAAGTCTTAATATTGCTGTATCCATATATTTATGACCTCCTGCCACCGAGCCCTATATGAACCTTCATTAAATTCAAGACAAAAGTAAAAACTTTTTGGTTTTTGAAGCATGGTTGAAAGGTTATATAGTGGTATGCATAGGATAGCTTAACATTATAATGTTTAATTGGTGTACAACATATGTTAATAAATGATTATATAGAGTGATGTTTAAAGGAAAATTTGCAGGATCAATGAAAATGGTCTTAGCTGCTTTGTTCAAATTTGGTAAATGTGACGTCAGTTGCAGTATAGTTTTAATTGAGGTTTATTATTAGGTATTTTTCCAAAGGTAAGTAGACCAATAATACCAGCTACTTTACTATGGAGCTGTTGTACAGTTTGGTGAAACAGTGAACGTCTTATATTTGTGGCATTTCCAGTTGATGTTTACTTCCAGTCTGTAGTTTGTGCAGTCAGGATAAGTAATGTTACTTGATATTTAGAGTATATTTTATTGTACGTATGGTTAAAAGTATGATTAATTTGTGTACATTTTTTCAAACTGAAAATAAAAAAACAAAACAAAAAACAATCGGCCTTTAAATTCCCTTTGTTGTGTGTACGGCGGCCCGCCTTGGACACAATTAGAAGGTGACGGGAACACAGAGTTCGGAACTTTTTGTTTTCGGCACGAAATACAAAAACAGTCAGGAAAAAAATGGCGTTGGCCAGGGTGTGCTTTCTGTTGACAACTTCAAATATTCATTATGAGCCCCTACGTTTGCATTAAAATACGAAGCGACACAATATTGCAGCATAGGATATTTTAGAGTAAAAATAAATTACAGCTAAAGTACATAAGGAATGTATATAAAAGAGGTTACATAACTGAAAATGACTCCCGTCTTTCTAGATCTATCCCCCCACGATCATTGGTTAATTTGCCTGCCTGTCAAATTTTTAGCCAATCATGTATCGCGGATTTTTGGAGGGCGTTCCTATACGTGTTTACACGCTTGCGCAAATCATTGTTATGATTTTTAGTAGTATCAACATGTCTGCCTCCTTGATGCGAGCGACCGTCCGAGCGGTTAATAAAAGAAAGATTTTAGCCACTAGAGCGGCTTTAACACTGGTGAGTTAAACGCACGGGCTTTGAAACTCAACGTATAACACATTTTATAACTAGTGTGTGATTCTGGAAAGGTGTGGTGCTCGGCGCGGGCGTCTGTCAGTGTGGTGTCAGTTGTGTAAGTTAGCTAAGTAAGCTAACCATCGCTGACTCGTTATATCTGCTGATGTTTTTCTCTTCTTTACTGAACTGTCATTGTTTCTTTATTAGTCAGTAGCCTATCAAGCAGACACATGTGTAGAACATTGTTACTTTGGTCTTATAGCTACTTTTAACTCTAAAAAGGACTCGATCAGCATAAATAGTTGCTGTATGGATAGCTGTTTGTAACATGCGTCTTATAGAAAGCATTATGTTTGATTAAACCAAATGTCTTCAAACTGAATTAATCTTTCAATAACTGCGAAATACAAAGTGGCGATATGCATTTAAGCTGTTATATTTTGCATAAAAAATGTCCAAGACATTTAGCCCCCAGTTGAATAATTTTAAAGAAAACAGCAGCTATTTATATGGGGATGTTTTGCTTTTACTTTGAGAAGCTACATAAATGTTTGCTCATTTGTATTTTCCTTACTCGAGCACAGACGTAATATCTAGTAAATTAGAAAAAAATACACACACACACACAAATAGCTTTGTTTTCATGACATATTGGGACATTTAATTGACTTGCATTAATTCTATATGGCCTAAACCTAACTATTACCAAGATGTACCTAATCCTAAGCTAAACTGAATTCACACCTTAGCCATAAACCTAACAACAACTCAAAGAACAGAAATTTACCATATAGGGACCAGTTAAATGTCCCCATATGTACCTGTAAGTCCTCGCATGTAGGACATTTTTCTAAATACTTCCCTCACATTGTAGGTAAAACAAGACCATATATACACACACACACACACACACACACACACATATTTATAAACTGAAATGCATGCATATACAACTGTTGCCAAAACCTCTAAATGGAAGGTCCTAAACGATTTCCAGTGACAAGAAATCATAACCCCACATTTCAAAGGATCTGCAAAACAACTTGGTCGGCAAGTAGGAACAAAACGGCAAATATCCATATTTTACAGCCTGTCTCAGACCAGGTCAAACAAAGACCCCAGACTTCCCGCTTCCAAGCAACACCCTCCAGCTCACCAGGGGACAGACTGAGGCATTTCCCAGCCTTTTGTGGTAAAACCTGTCTCTACCTCTAAAGCATTTTCCATTGGAGCACATTGTAAACAGCTTTCATGGAAAGCATCCTGTTCATTAGATTCATTAAAAATCTCAACATAGCTCAAAAAGTCAAGTTAAATAAAAAGATGTCTTAAAAGGCATAAATGATTATTTTAACTTTGCGTTAAAAGTTTAACTGAAATTTCAACATAAGGGGTAACCTTTCAGCAACTGTTCTTTT
The DNA here is from genome assembly GCF_000732505.1 of Cyprinodon variegatus. Classification (NCBI taxonomy): domain Eukaryota; kingdom Metazoa; phylum Chordata; class Actinopteri; order Cyprinodontiformes; family Cyprinodontidae; genus Cyprinodon; species Cyprinodon variegatus. Next base: position 336,141 of record NW_015150574.1, read on the forward strand.
AAGAGTCTTCTGCTCTAAAGAACTTTCAGGTCAAATTTGTTAAGATCAAAGATAGCTCATATTTTAGACATATGTGTTTTTTTTCCCATGCTATGTGAGTTTATTTCATGTTTTTTTTCTTTTCCTTATATTTGTTTTCCCCCCTTTTGGTTATTGATATGGTCTATATTGACTTGGACAGTAGAAGCTCTATGTGAAGGTGCATTTCCTGCAAGCATTTTATGCATAACAAAAGCAGCTAAGGAGGACACGAATCAAAGATGCTTCCTAACTCAATTCCTTTTCTAATAAAAGGAATTTCAGTAAAATAAAATGTATTTCAATTGATACTAAAGTTGTTGGCTTTAAAAGTTGTTTAATGTGGAATAACTAACTGCATGATAACAAACCCAGCAATTTGAGCTGAAGCATTACCAATGGAATTACCCATGGTAACATATACTGAATCCACAAACCACTGCTACAGATTCTTTTTGATATGGACAAGCTGCCCTTTTTCCTGTGAGCATCTCATCCCCCTCCTCCCCGAAGGCATATCCGTCCTCCACCCTGTGGAGGCAGCTCATTTCAGTTGCTTAAACTCATTCTTTTGGTCATTACCCACTCCACATGACCAAGGGTCATGAATGCAGATGGTAACTTGAAAGCCTCACCTTTTTGGCTTTGCTTTCTTCGGCATATCTGACAGTAATGGTGGACTGTCCACACTGCTGCAAATACTGCACTGTATTCAGCTGCCGATTAGATGGTTATTTTTATCATTTCTGTAGCCTTACTATGTTGTCTGACAAATTTAGTCTATTAAAGTAGGTGAACTTATTCTAAGTCCAATCTATGTATTGGAATATTTTAACCCATTATAATTATCAGTATAAATCTTTGGAGATACATTTTTACCAAGAGGATATAAGCTGAGAGTATCTTGTTTGTCTTGGTGTACATTCTGTTGTAATTATCATTTAACATATGCCTATAAATTAATTTCTTCACTCACTGTTTGTCGGCAGCTCTGTGTTTGAAAATTTTTTAGATGTTTCTTTTTATAGTTACTTTAATTTTAAAAAATGAATAGAGATAAATATCGTTTGTTGCAATTCAGCTTGAAGATGTAGAGATATTTTTTGGTCTGTCATTCAGCCCTAATCAGTGCCATTTTTCAAGTTTTATTTGTATAGGAACTACAGACCAAAGAAAGCAAGAGTTTTATATATATATAGAGCCAGATGTTCACATCTGGTTAAATAGTATTTTATATTCGTACTGGTTTGTTACTATATTTTAATTTGGTTTAGCATAAATGGTTCATTTTAGGGGTTTCCTTCCTCTAGGAAACGTTTTCAATTAAGAGGTTCACTTTTTCAATTTTTCTAAATCTATGTTCATATTATTCGTTAACAAAAAAATATCCAAACACCAAATGTTTTAAAGTTGTTCATTGTTTATAACGTCAGTGTTTGAAGCATTTGATTTAAACTTAATACAATACAGTGATTTATAGCATTGCCTTAATTTGTCTAACTACGACCCCAACGTGGCATTATTAGTGAAATGGGACGAAAAGTAAACAGTCAGTGCTGTCGTGGTTGGATTGAAATGGGTGGGTTTGAAAAGACGCTGATGGAGAAGATCAGCTGAGGCGCTCTGCCGACAGCGAGATAATGTGTTTGTCCAACGGCCTCAGAAGATAAAGAGTCCTTAAGTAAATGCTGCATCATGAGAGGTGACACAGTCAGATCCAGAATGGGGGAGGGGGGATCTTTGAGGAAGCTTCTGTGGATCAGCAAGAGTGTTTGTTACAGAAGTTCTTCAAATGGCTCTTAAATTGTGATGTTATGAAAAGACTTGAGGCTGTCACACTTTTTTGTCTGTCTATTAGGCCTGCAAGATATTAGAAGGGGAAAAAAAACAGCAGGTCATGATATTTTTGTTTAACTTGGCTATGAAAGTATAAATTGGGGATAAAATCCCATTTTATTTCCATTTGTTTCCCCCTTTATCTTGTTGCTACACAGAGAAAGGTGGATTCTTACTCATTGTGTTGATTAATGCCCATTAATCGCTGTCGGCTCCAATTCCCTGCAGAGAAACTGGGGAAGGAAAAGGGGCTGCTATTTACTTGGCTCCTTCTTCATGGAGTGTGTTACAAAAATCCTGGAAATTTAACTGAACTTATTTCCAGAGTCAGAGAACTGGTGAACACTTGAAATGATTCATTTTCGTTATTTGTTTGACATTTTCATCTCAATTGGACTTTCCTGGTTAAATAATAATAATGATAATAATTGAACTTTATTGATCTCACACTGGAGAACTGGGTAGCAGTGAGCTGCCATCTTGCGGTGCCTGGAGAGCAGTGCGGGGTTAAGGGTCTTACTAAGGGACGGAGTGCAGGCTGTGGGAATCAAACCAGGTACTTGCAACCTTCTCAGAGCACAAAAACTGCTCTAAATCACTAGGCCGACAGCTCCCCCCAAAAAAGGTTTAAATAAAAGTTTACGTTTAAATACAAATAAGTGCACCATACTGCTTTGTAGAGCATGAAAACATGAATCATTTGCAGTGATGACTGCAGTAGAGTGCATTTTGCAGCTCTGGTCTGCATGTTTAAAAGCAGCAGCACAGACCTGAGAGGTTTAAAGGGATCAGCACCTAGTGGCCCATGTGTGTCCACATTGAGCCCCAAATCCCTTCCACGTGTGATAACACAGGTGGTTTTGTTCCTCTGCAGCTGATGCTTACAAATTCAGACAAGTTTTAGGTCGACTGAGTTATGTCAGTCAATTGAAAGGTATCAAATGCAGGAAAAACTGATGTTATAACCTAGATATGTGTCAGTATGTCTCTGTAGAGTTCCAGATGCTTCATTCTGAACCCAACATGTACACTAGCTCTGTGGCTCACCCCTTATTTTGATTGTTTTCTTTTTTGTAGACTCCTGCTGCTGTGAGCAAAATCCGATTGTTGCTGCAGGACAAACCAGAATATGTGAGTAAACAAACTGATTGACTGCAACTTTTGTTTGGTTTTGCTTTTATCAGAGAGACAGTTTATCTTTCCTCTGCTCTGTCAGGTTGGCTTTGATAAACTGGTTTTAGCTTTATGCAGTTAAAAGGAAGCAACAAGTTTCACAGATTGACTGAAGATCGCCTCAATTAAATCTATTCCTGGTTAGGAAATACAGTTGTTTGTTTAAGATATGATTTACTTAAAACAAAACTATCAGTTTGAGCTGATAGTTTTATCAGTCCTGTGGAAGGAGACAACACTCACTTGATAAATGGATTTTAGCTCAAAATGTCGTGTTTATAGAAACACTGAGACAAGATCATCAATGATCCTTAGTGGATGGAAAAGTTGTTCTTTTCTTAAATGTTAGCATTTTAACAACAGAGTGTGTCGATATGCTTGTGTTGCCTCATCAACAGATTGGTTTGAAGGTGGGAGTGAGAACACGCGGCTGTAATGGGCTGACTTACACTCTGGAATACACAACAGAGAGAGAGAAATCAGATGAGGAAGTGCTACAGGATGGTAAGTGTGTCGCCTGCAAAACTGCTTTAAAAACAGCCTGGAAGCAGTGACGCTACCTACATGGTTAGCAGATTTTGTCCTGCAGCATCAGCAACTCCAGAATGTTTTATTTTTTAAATGTATTCAGTATGTATATAAAAATATTTATATATAATGAATCAAGTGGGTTGTAGCCGCATGCTAACGGTTGCATAATTATCACAGTATCATTAGTTATCATCTGTGAGAACTTTATTTTTCCTCCCTTTTGGTTCTGATCTGTCAGCAGCTTTAAGAAGATACCTCTATGGTGCATTTGTAGGAGAAATTGAGTTGGCTTGAATAAACTTCTTTTTTTTTCCGCTTGAGTCGATCTTCTCTCTAAAAGATGCAATGGTCTTTTTGTATAACACAAATAGAAATTTCATGTTAAACTACTACCATAACGAAACAACAGCTTGGGTTTTGTAGGATTTCAAAGTAATTTAGCTTTGTGATAAAACCATTAATTGCAGTACTACATGCTCTGAGTGTTTCATTGGGCTTTCTTTCAGGTGTGAGAGTGTTTATTGAGAAGAAGGCTCAGCTCACCCTTCTGGGAACTGAGATGGACTTTGTGGAGTCAAAGCTGTCCAGTGAGTTTATCTTCAACAACCCTAACATCAAAGGCACGTGTGGCTGTGGGGAAAGCTTCAACATCTGAGCGTCGCTGTTTCACCGTCCCTCCCCTGCTCCTTCCCTGGCCTCCAACCCAGACTTGAAGACAGAGAGAATGCCAACGAGGAAGTTGGGTGTGAGGAAATCTTCGAGATGAGGACACCCCACCGGTTCCGGCCTCATCTTTCTGCAGACCACTCACGCATGCGTACCAGATCAGTCCAGCTCTGAATTTCTGTTTGCCCTCAAAGATTTCCAAACGATGTGTAGCCAAAGCCAGAAGTTATTTTACGTTGAAGTTTCTCTTCTGTTTAAAAGCTCTTCTCTGCTCTCAGTTCTGTTTGAGAAAACATTCGGTTCTAAGAAACAAACTGGTTTTAGTCCACAGAATTTTCATTTTTTTTTTTTTGTCAAATCTAACAATTAATGCAGATGAAAATGAAAAAGAATGTGCTTATTAACTCGGAGTTGTAGAGGGTTTACTCCTTGAAACTATTAGGATGTATGATGGTGGTAAACCAACATCAGCTGCCTGATAAAAGCACTGTACCAGAGTCCTGTTCTCCAGGCTAGTCTACAGAATTGCCAGAGGGGTTTGAGTGTCTTGAAGCTGTTTTATCAGTTTATAACATTGCTAGGTTTGTATTTATGTGTGTAAATAGAAAAAAAAAAACATGTAAATTCCTTGAACAACAAATACGCACAAAACCACCAAACGCACAAAACATGTATCCCTCATGTAAGAGTACAGAAGGTTTCTGGTAGTATCTTAGCCTCATCAGAGACTAGATTGTTTGTGTTGACTGTGCTCTTCAAATCATTTACCTGTGCAATATGTTTATGTAAATAAAAATGCTAAAAAGAAAAATAAGGCCTTAATTTCTTCTACTCTTTGCGTGACTGTGATGTTCAATTTATATCATCGACTGTTATTAAAGGTAAAGTGGAGGAGGTTCTTTTTCCAGGTGGATCATCAAAATAAATGGTCCTCCTAATTGTCAATCATTCTGGTGATATGTTTATGTAAGGTCGTCCTACATGCTCATCCCCATTTTCACTTACCGGTGGTGAGTCTGACATAGTGGAAAAATTGCAAATCTTTTGGAAAGCAAGCTTTTAATGAGTGATGCAAACAGCAACTTCTAAACAGCATGCTCGAGGAGAAATGGGATCTTGCATGTTGTCTTGTTAAAAAAGTTCATGTGTATTGATGGCAAATGGTGACTCTACAAAGAATTGACTTATATAAACTATATCAAACAGTTTAAGCTTCTCTTGAGACTATGAAAAAAGTCATACAGCATTTTCTTTTCTTCTGCTCAATCATGTCTAACTTTATTGACCTTACTGAAATATGTGTGTTAGAGAAGCTTAGGAAATACGGTTCTTTTTTGGAGTTGCTGCTTCTGGAGGCTAAAGATTCTGGGTCATTTCACTGTGATTCCTCCACCGGTTTATGTTTCTAGTACCATAACTTCAGAAAAGCTGTTAAACATGCCTTTCCTGCCATTGTTTTGCTCTACATGAAAAGCAAAGTCATAGTGGGGAATGTAGACACTAACAAAGAGGGAGACCCAAACCCAAATGAGTCCTTGCAGAGCTTTAATAAACGTGCTGTGAAAGAAAAATTACATTACACTTAATTGTTATATTTCTATTGTGACAACAAGCATGGGTAAATATCAAATGGCCCTTTGAACTATTAAAGCAAAAAAGAAATCAGAACCAACCAATTGAGGAAAAAAGTAATTTCCTATTCAAATAATCAGCCTGTCCTCATGAATTTGGCTAGAAGTTATCAAAAAGCACATCATGTTCCTGTTAAAAAGAAATTACAGAACAGATAAAAATAAATGAATTTACATCTATCAGTCTGTAGAGGGCGACAGAGTAAATCTTTAGGACTCAGAGGGCTTTTCTCCAAAAACTGAGAAAACATGGAATAAAGATGAGCCTTCACAGTAACCAGGTTTATTAACGCCTCATCCAGGAGGTCACCAAAAAACCCAGAAGAACCCTTCTTATTAAAAATAACAAAGATATCTAATATTTAACAGAAACAAACAAAAAACATCCTGATGCTCCCTTGACTTTTTGTAAAACATATTGTGGAATAATGTGACAAAGAGAAGGGCTTTTCAACAGCCTCTTTGGACGCTATCACACTATTAAATGGCGGTTGTTAGCGGTTATTAGTCACACGGATTGGCTTCAGATTGTCAGCTCCTACCTACCAGTAGGCTCAGTAGGTTGTTATCACTGAATGAATCCTAACCTTAGGGTAATTCCTTTTTTGCCAACAGAAATAATTACTCTCCCCAAAAAATCTCATATCCTGTCAACTGAGTTGCTTTTAAACATCACATGAAATCCGTGTGACTGAATTTGTGTGATTTGTAATGATTCCTTTTATCAAAAGACCTGATATGTTAGATGACATGAATACTGTAATAGGGGGTCTTGAACTTCTACCTACTCCTTTTGAGCGCTGCTAAAATGTCTTAATATGTCAATGTAAATCTTGCTTGTTTTGTTGAGATTGTAAATAATAAAAAATAAAAGTAAAGCTTTAAAATGCATTGGTTTCAGAGAGAGTGGGTCCTGTTATACACAGTATATCTACCATAAACTATCCTTCTAAATGGAAAGGCACACTCACCAGATATAACATCACTAGTCTAGAACCATGCAGCTTCTTAGAGGTGCTGTTTCTCGTCCATGTTTGGTTTGTTTTTCTTCACTGTTTCATGATCAGAGATGGACTGAGTTAGAGCAGTGTCATGTTAAAATAATTTGACTTAAGAAAATTAAAACAGGGTGCTTTAAATCAACTCTTAAATTAACATTTAAGTTGATTAATTCAAGTAGTTTTATATTTACTTTGTTTTTGATTGCTCAGGTTGTATTTGCCTGGTACTACATTTTTTTTTTCTTCAAACAAATAAAATTGACAAATATCATAACAGAAGCAATCTTAAGGCAGACAAACTTTTTTTTATAGTAAGATGATTTTAGAGATGAGAACTATCTGTTCGGTTATAAGTTTCTGTCTGCAGCATCTTTGTCATGTGAGCATTTTGGAAGAGATAATCCTGTTGCAGCCTATAATGAGATTCACGAGCTGAACGAGTCTTTAATTCTTGTCATGTTTTTCCTGACTGGCACAAACTGATGCAGTGAGTTTGAAAGCCCGAAGAGGTGTGCATATGACCATGCTGAAAGGTGCTCAGAGTTTAGTGTTCTAATGTGGGGGATTTTATTTTAAGTGAATGACCTGTTACCTGTATCAAGGTATGCTGAGCAAGATAGAGTTTAAGTTTTCTAACATTTCTTGCCTTATTATTACTAGTTTTATTCTTTAATTAGGCTTTAGCTAATGTATCAGAACCAAAAGGTTTGTCCTTTACACTAATAATTCAACTGCATTCATTAAATTCCACATTAAAAATGTGGGTCAGCTCAATATCATAATATCTTACCCACAGTTTTACTATTATTTTTGCAGAGACCAAGACTAATGCTTAGTTAGTTACTACTTTATATTTTATTTAATCAAGCAACCCAATTGCGTAAAAGTCTTTATAAATGTAAATAATCCAGAGAAACACAACATTTGTGGGTCTGACTTATCTTGTTTACTGTTTAAAAGTCCTCTCCATTGACAAGCTATTGTTTATCAATACATGATGGAAATTTTCTATGTTTCTCCTTCATCTTCCAGCTGTATGTAGAGGACCGTTTCACATCTTTCATTATGATTAGAGCCCATCTAAGCAAAAAGAATGCTAAGCAAATCGAGAAAGTTGGTTTTAATACTGAAACATGACCTAGACAACATGACTTTGTATTTCTCCTAAAGCGTATTTCAACCACCTATGATAAAATCTTGGAGATCATTCATATTGTTGTTTGGCTTTATCTAATCTGCATGGCAACAAAATAACCATGAACTGATTAACCAAGAATTTTGATTTATTATAACAGTTATTTCATTTGTGTGTGAGGTAGTGATTGGCGTTTTCGCTGAAACCAAATCAGCAAAACTCAAATAATTCTTCTCTTTCCCAGAAATTCATTAAACAGAAAATGAATCATTCATCACCTTTAGCTTAAGTGCAATAAAGTTATGCCGCACACATAGAAGTTTGCATGTAAAATGGATCAGAGAAACCATAACAAAATGAAGGAGTGGCCTAGTCAAAGTCTGGACCTAAATCCCACTGAGATGCCTTGCGATGCTTCTTGATGGAAGTTGTTGCTGTGAACTGTGGAACAGCCAGTTTAGAGGTTTAAAGGCCAATTACTTTTTCACAAGGAATCAGGTTGCTTTGGATAGAACTTTCCCCTAATAAAAAAAAAAATAGTTTTTAAAACTTCACAGTGTATTTTACTACTTGATCTTTTTAAAATAATTTTGTGGATCTGAAACACTAAGTCAAAGCAAAGCATTTTACATAACACTATACAAAACAGGATTCCATGTCAGTAACACCAACCAATCAGAAAGGGTTTGGCACCAAGAAGAGATACACTTCACTGAGGTGGTTTCAAAAGATCAAACTAAACCTGGTTTGTTGCCTCACGTAGCAAAGAACTTTTCCAGACATCAATAGATAAAAAAGAGCATCCTTACATAATAAGATAGTTGCACACAACTGATTTTTAACATTGGAACTTCTTAATTTAATTTCTTTCTGGTTG
>NW_015150574.1:345215-347477 GCF_000732505.1 Cyprinodon variegatus
TATAAAAGACAAGAGAAACCTGTTTTTCAAGGCACAGCAGAGGCCTGCAACCTCTACTAATAAAATGTGCCATCTGATCTTTATGTAATTCACAGTCACTCAAAAAGATTAGACATAAATAACTCTGGAGGGGAACTTGTACTTTATTTGACTGAATCTGCACTATATATTACACATCACATGAGAATTATTGTGTGAACCTAACTTTGTATCTTATCTTCTTGGTTAAGCTTTTTTCATAAAAACCGGATCTAGTTGTTGAAGTTACGAGGATCCCCTGAACGCCTCATTTTACACAAGCATCAAGCAGTGTGGGAGACAGAGGCGCAGCTTATAAAATCCCAGCATTGTGAAGCCTAAAGTAAGCTTGCTTGCACCATGGAGCAAACTCAAACCATAAACTTTGGAGCTGGACCGGCAAAACTACCGCAGTCTGTAAGTTTGTAGCTCTTTATTTTCTTTGCGCTTGTCCCGTAAATCTGTGAAAAAAAAAGATGTAAAACACATAAGCTAGCGTACGGTGACATGTGTGGGGTTTATACGTATCTATTAGCTATTTAAAAAATATATATTTTTACATATTTATATTCTGATCTGCTCATCTAAATGTTATCGATATTGAAGCTTTTTTTATTTTTATTTTTTCTCCTTGTCTCCAATCTGGATGGTTGACATTCCTCAGGAAAATCTGCAGGTTTTCTCTTGTGATTAAGCATAAAAAATAATAATAATAAAAAAAGGTTGTTAGGTTTAGTGTCTGGCAGCTGCTGGCAGCTCATCAGCCTGAAAACTGCTTGCTGAGTTGCATCAGCCTCCATTCATCCATGTGGAAACCTGCCTCTTCTATTGTGCTTCACTGGCTTGCAGTTTTAACATCCAACCGCTAGATGGCAGAGAAACCACCAGCGCAGAAGAAGAAACCACAGATTTTTTTGTTTTGTTTGTTTTTTGGAAAGCTTATGAAATGTGTATCACTACTCTTATGATGGGTTGCTACTCTATTCATCATAAGTAACTTAACTGAGTAACGAACAAGCCTGTTTGTTTTGTAAGTGCTTCAGCCTTAAGACGACAGTTAAAGTTCGTGTCAAAATCATTATTATTTTTTTTTTATATAGGCTTACCTGAACCTACCATGAAATTTGAAGCCAAGCTAATATACGTTAAATAGTAAATATGATCACTGGAGGTAATTGTTTTATAAGTTTNAATAGTAAATATGATCACTGGAGGTAATTGTTTTATAAGTTTCAATTCAATCACATTTTTATTTCTAAAAGTAAAATAAATGAATCAGTAATAACATTATTTTCTTTACGTTAGAAATAATGTAATTTGTTTTAAAATACCAGCATTTGCAAATAACTACATTTTGATCTGACTTTATTACATTTTTTAATGCCAGATGTTATGATGAGCTACTTGAGTACTCTCTTTTATATTTTTTACTCTTGCCCAAATTGCACTTGCCTTGCCTTACACTACAAAATAAGTATTAAAAGTAATTCTGCTATTGATCTATACCTATGGCTGGAATATTGATATCATTTCGGAGCTGAAAAGTTGAATGGGGACACCCCTGTTAATTTTAGCCACATGCTAAACTTCCTTTCATTGTAATCAACATTAGCTTCTAAGTGCACATTTTAATCAACCTTTTTTTAGCTGCTAGAAATGTTTTACTGTAAATCTGTATACCGATAACATAGATCATAATTTGCTGTGAAGAGGGATGATTTATGTTTGATGTGTTGCAGGTGCTGCTTCAAGCTCAGAAGGAGCTTCTCAGCTTCAACGGCCTTGGGATCAGCGTTCTTGGTGGGTCTAAAAGTTCTACTTCTTTGGAGCATTAAATCCTAATCTGGAGTGGAAAAAAGGGCAGGATGATATGCCTTTATAGAAAAAAATATTTTTTATACCTAATCAGATGAATACATGTTTTCTCTCCCTTGAGTTTGATGAGAAGAAAATACTAGTGACCCAAGTTACTTGTAAACACTTATTTTCATCATGTTGTCTTGTGAATTGACCTGAAGTACAACTAAATACATGCTTTATAAAACAGTTTAGTGGGCTCTGCTACTGCGAACAACTTTAATTTGCTGCGTTTTATTCTCTCCTAAACCAGAGATGAGCCATCGATCAGCAGACTTCAACAAAATCATCAACAAGTCAGAAAGCCTGCTGAGAGAGCTGCTGTAAGAGCATCCATCCATCCATCCATCCATCCATCCATCCATCCATCCATCCATCCATCCATCC
>NW_015150574.1:348948-350386 GCF_000732505.1 Cyprinodon variegatus
TCCATCCATCCATCCATCCATCCATCCAAAATAGCAGTAATCTGTATGTAAACTATATTGAGAATCAGTGCGAGGTGTGACTTCTTATCTGATTTCCAGAGACCACTGAAAAACTGATTGTAGAATAATCGTAAATAAAGTAAAATAAAAATAACAGCTGTTTTAGTCTGTAAATGTAATCTTGGCCACAGTGTTGTGACTCGATAACCTCTGTCTTCACAGAGATATCCCAAACAACTACAAGGTGTTGTTTCTGCAGGGTGGCGGCTCCGGACAGTTCAGCGCCGTCCCCCTCAACCTGATCGGCCTCAAAGAGGATAGGTGCGCCGACTACCTGGTGACTGGCACGTGGTCGGCTAAAGCCGCTAAAGAAGCAGAGAAATATGGAAAAGTCAACATTGTTCACCCAAAGCTGGACAGCTTTACAAGTACGTACACCTTGCAAAGCTTCATGGTTTCTTTGTCTGAGCTTAGAAGCAAGATAATAGAATCTCCTGAAACCTCAGTTGAAAAGAAGGGCTCCAGCTTTGGCAAGTTGGTTTTTGTCATGCAGGCTGCATCCAGAAAGAGCCTCAGCAGAATCTGGGAGCATTTCCAACATGTTATGTAATCAACAATAGAACCAACCACCAGTAAAAGACTGGAATCAGGCTGGTTATTCCACATGGCTGTGTCTTTTTAAGTTCTCAGAGATGCTTTTCTTTTACAATAATACTTGTAAAATTGGAAATCCTTGTGAATTATCTTAATTTTCTAATTTGATATTACTTACAATTGAAAGTATAGAGCCATTTCACAGCAAATATTGACGTCTTTACAATAAAAAAGGTCAGTTCTATAGAATCCACTTCAGTCTAAGTCTAATTCAGTTACCGTAATTTTCGGACTATAAGCCGCGACTTTTCCCCCATTTTTCGACCTCGCGGCTTATAAAACAATGCGGCTTATCTATGGACTTTTACAACTAACGGCCACTATCGTAATACCTAAATCTATGGATTTTACCATCCACCATGTTGACGTCACATTTGCTTCAACACACAAGTACGATAGCGCGCTAGGGAATGCAGAGGTCCTCCGGAAGCAGACTTCTACCGCAAGTGGTACGAGATAGAAAGACGGACATTAAACATAAAAAACCTGCGGCTTATAGTCCGGTGCGGCTTGTATATGTACAAATCAAGCAATTTAATTTCTTCAGTACATCGTAAGCCTTTCAGCTATGTTCAGAACTAGAGACGCCTTCTGGATTAGAGGTCAGACATCTTCAATTCAAAAGAGAAGTCAAACTAAAGCTAAACTTCAACTTTAGGATTTAGAATTCTCAATCAGCCTTTCTCATAATATAGGAGATGGTAGCCATAGTTCTCAAAATAAAACCTTTTTGCCATCAGAATCAGTTGGAAATTAGCTGGAAATGCAGATGTGTGATGCAGAT
>NW_015150574.1:351178-401387 GCF_000732505.1 Cyprinodon variegatus
GGAGAGGAAAAACTCCCTTTTAACAGGAAGAAACCTCCAGCAGAACCAGGCTCAGTGTGAGCGGCCATCTGCCGAGGCCGACTGGGGTTCAAGGACACAGAAGTAGAGATGCAAAAAGCATCTTCCTTGTATGGGATGATGGTGGTTCGGAGGTTTATCCTGTAACCGATGGGTTGCTGGTTTGAGCCCCTGGTCCTTCTGTCTCTGTCATTGTGTCCCCTGGCAAAACATGTCTCCCTCCTTACCTGCCGTTGGAGGTCAGAGGGCTCAGGGACACATTCTAATGGAGGCCTTTCTTCTGTCTATCAGGACATCTGTGGCTACAATATTGTGAAAGATTTTTCCATAGCAATTTTATAATCAGTAAGCAGTAACACGGCAAACTCTGTTGAAGAAAACAAGCGCACCCTTTCTGAGGCTGTCGTCCTATTGGCTGCATAGGTTACTAGGCGACAATCTGACTCCAGTCTGAGACACTTACTCAAGTCGAGACTGGTTTGCGCACGAGGAGAAGGAAGTTAAGGAGAGGATAAAATATCTGTTCAGGAAGCATTAGATCTGAGAACAGAAACAAAGATTTGACGGAGAAGAGAATATATTTGAGAGAAAGCAAGAAGTCTTGAATGTGAGCATTACAAGCGCTGAGTGCATGTAGAGGAAATCCTGCTCTCAAATGGAAAATATATGCTCTTGGTCTTTGGCAGGAAAAATCCTCCATTCAATGCATCTTGTCACCATCAGTGTGTGTGAATGATTTTAGATCGACTAATCTTTTTGTTTCATTTTACAGAAATTCCTGATCCCAGCAGTTGGACCCTGAACCCCTCAGCCTCCTATGTGTACTACTGCTGCAACGAGACGGTCCACGGGGTGGAGTTCAACTTCACACCTGAAACCAAAGATGTGGTCCTCGTCAGCGACATGTCCTCCAACTTCCTGTCACGGCCAGTAGATGTATCAAAGGTGACAGCAAAGCAGACTTCACTCATTTCCCCCTTCCTCTGCTGACCTTTTTAACCGTGCCGACAATATTTCTTATGTTTCAAGTGACTCTTGTCTAATAGGTTCTTCTCATATCGCCTTTCTGTAGTTTGGGCTCATTTACGCCGGGGCTCAGAAGAATGTTGGTTGCGCTGGGGTTACAGTAGTCATCGTGCGAGATGATCTGTTGGGATACGCTCTGAAGGAGTGTCCCATTGTGTTGGACTACAAGGTGCAAGCTGAAATGAAGTCCCTCTACAATACTCCTCCATGTTTTAGGTACATAGTTTTCTATAATATAGGGCGAGAGTGTATCATTGAATACTTGTACTACAAACAGATTTTCAAACAAGCCTAGTTGAAGCCTGTTTTATTAACACATTTCTTTATATTTATGTACAACAACCTTTTCAAAGTGAATAAGAACAAGAATAAGAGCAAGAGGCACATTTTCATTTAAGATGAGATGTAAACTATTTCTTTTTTGGCATTTTGCTCCCAGTCATTAAAAAAAATAGAGCTACAAATGGTTGATTTTTTTTATTTTTTATTATTGTTTATTTAACTTTAAAAAAAAAACCCTTTTTATTGACCTTAGCATCTACATCATGGGTCTGGTTCTGGAGTGGATCAAGAACAATGGCGGCAGTGCTGCCATGGAGAAGCTCAACAAGCAGAAATCCTCCATGATTTATGACATCATCAACTCTTCGAATGGTTTTTATGTGTAAGTTTCAAAGCTTTTTTTTTTTTATCAAAATATCATAAAATACTGAATCTGTTGCAAATAAATAAAATGGAGCTGGATGTTAAGCCATTATAAATTTTCGCTAGAAGGCTAATTTCACCGCTCCAAGACATCATGTCACTCTGCAACGTCTCCTGGGACGTGAAAGGTTTCTAAAGTACACTCTTATTGCTTCCATTGGATTTAATTGGAACTGACGCAGCTACATGATCCCAGGTGTTTGCACAGTTTTATCTGAATGAACCATTGGACTCCTGGAATAAGGTCCTTAAATCTCAAGACTTCTGTCGCAAGCAATTCCCTGTGACAGAAGTCAAATAAGGAAAAATAACAATACGTAGCGTATCAGCACAACAGCTTCAACCAACTGTAAACACATGGGGGTAGGGGTGATGATGTGAGCTTATATTGCAGACATAAGATTGGACTGCCCTATACTCATTGAGTCGACTATGAATGACTTTGCATAAGAAAATATCTCAAATTAAAACAAAAACAGTTATTCCATCCGACAGCCTAAGCTTTGCCAAAACCTGGAAAAGACTGGATGAGTTTACTGTAGGTCCTTATAAGACAAACTCTGGGTTTAAAAGAGGTTGAAAGTTCTTTTTACAATTTCTGAAAATATTATATTTTAAATAAAGGATTATATTATATATTCTTTTGACCTATTTAACCGGGACCCTAGGTGTAAGAGCCAATTGGAGGCAAATTAATTATTTGTAAAAAGGTTAAAATTCAAAATTGATACATTTTTGTTTAGATTATAATGTAAGTTTACAAACAATAACTTCAAAAGCTTAGAATATAGAAATGCAATTTGTAACTCATATTTTTGGGCTTCCTGCATACTGTAATTCCATATGTGATTTTTTTTTTTATTTGGTTGTACGTAAGAACAGAGGGGAAAACAGATATGCTTAAAGCAACACAGCTTTTGACTGAGTTTACAATGTTGATGTTCTTTCATTTTTTTTTTTCCTTTATTGACCATCATAAGTTGAAGAATATTATCTAGTCCTGCTCTCATTTCAATACTTGTTGCTAGACTGATTTCCCAGGTGGTATGGAAGAAACTAAAGAAGTTGGAGTACCGCTACACCAGGCTAATGACAAGTTTAGTTTGCCCTCAGACTAAAGCTCACTTTCATGAAATTGGTTCCAAATTAAAAGAAAAAAGATAATGAAGTGGGAATAAATGGAAGAATAAAGTAAATGTATTTCATCATCATTCACGTGTTTGTTTTTGAACTGGTCAGGTGCCCTGTGGATGCTGCTTGTCGAAGCCGCATGAACGTGCCTTTTCGTGTTGGGAAGAAAGAAGGAGACGATGCCTTGGAAAAGAAATTTCTGGAGGGGGCATCAAAGCGGGGAATGATTTCATTGAAAGGACACAGGTTTGTCATGCAGGCCTGAAACTCGTGCACCTTTTACTGAAGAGAAAATCATTAACTTCTGTCTCCCCCTGCAGATCGGTGGGAGGGATGCGTGCTTCCTTGTACAACGCTGTAACTCTGGAGGACACTGCAGCCCTTGCAGACTATATGAGAGGTTTCCTCAAGGAGCACCAGTTAAACAACTGCACCTAAAAACAGTAGATATTACTCTGTAGCTGGAAAAAAAATTAACAAATATTCAAATTGAATGTGACTGAAACGGTCAATAAATCTTTTACTAATAGACTAAACCCACTAATGCCAAACAAGTCTTATTTACATCTATATTTTATGTTGAAGTAAAGTATTCTCTATTTTTGTTGTTTTATGTACCATCTTGAGTAATTCCCTGTATCCTGTATCAAATTCCCTTTTATTTTATACATTTAAGACTAATGTATAATTCATTTGCTTAGTGTTTGTTAATAATTGATGCAGAATATTTCCTTTTTTGACATCTGCTGAGAAGTTGAGAGTTCAATCTGTTTTCTATTGTTTGAGTATTTAAGTCATTTAAAGTAATGGTGGCTTCTGTTTTGAATGACATAACAGTGAGTTATGCTGTATGATTGGAAGAAATAGTATTTTCTCACTATGATCAGGAAACAAATGTGCTCTGATTGTGAAGACTTAAAGTTTAACACACTGTCATCTTATGTTGATATTGTGGAGAAGTATTCAGTTATATTAAAGCTTACTAATTAAGCTCAGCAGATGTAGAGGATCTTATAATAAACTCATACTGGATCACTGTTGCAATCGATAAACTATATAATTTTATCTCTGAAATAAAATGTTACCACCTAATAGGGAAAATTTGCATTCTATCAGTCTCAACTTTATCTAAGAATTCTGTCAGAAAAATGATTCTTTTACTCAGTTAGCTAGTAAATATATATATTGAAATGCATTACTAGGGCATTACCAGCCAATGTGCTTTTAAACTGTCCAATAAATGATTGGTTCCACCAAATGTCTGTGTCACATGAATTCCACCCAGGTTGATGTTAGTGAGAATAATGTTAAGCGCTGCTTTGTTCCTGTTTCTCTTTATTCTTAATGATCAGTTTTATTTGCCTTTGAAAGCACTGAAATCTCCTGATATGTGTATGATTATGAAGATATGCTGCAGTGATCTTTACTTTGTAAACTTTACATATTTATACAGCAAGTTTGGGACAATAGCTATAATCGACACACTAAACAGTGAGGCAAGGCAAGGCAATTTCATTGGCGAGACAATTCAAAGTACTACACATTAAAAAACTGTGCATTGCAATGGGATCGAGGCAACACAAGTAGTCAAAGAGAATTAGACTGGCACATTATAATATGAGAGTTTTATAAAAAAAAAAAAAAGATGGAATGAAAGTAGGACTTGAAAACTAACTTATAATGTTTAGATTGCACAGTTGAAGGCCACTAAGCTAATATATTTTTTAGTCTTGATTTAAAGCAACTTCATCGCTTCTCCCCTTTTAGGAGTTATTTTAAACATGCAAAACATAAAACCTAAATGCTTCTTCTCCATCTTTGTTTCTGATTGTGAGTATGCAAAGTAGATTAGAGCAGTTTGCTAGCTTCCATCCATCAATTAATTGTATGCATTTAGGCAGTGCTTGAATGGGTTCCTAGTCACCTGGTGACATCATAGAGCTGTGTCATCTGCATACTTATGGTAACTTGATCTTAGGTCTTAGTAAGGGGGAGCATGCAGCTGTTGAATAGAAGGGGACCTAAGATTTGATTTAGTGTTCTCTATTGTAAAGCTACCTACTGATATAAGAAAAGTTCCTGTCCTTCAAGTAGGATTTAAACTAGTTTGGTGCTGGACCAGAAAGGAAGCCCCAGTTTTCTTAGCGCTCTTATAAAATAGAGTGATCAACAGTGTCAAATGCTGCTCTGAGGTCCAATAATACCAGTCTGTGTTTATATAGAAGTCATTGAACAGCTAGAAATGGGCAGTTTCTGTACTGCGGTGAGCATAGAAGCCTGACTGGAAGATGTCAAGCGGCTGGTCGTTGTTAGAAAGGTGTTAAGCAACTGAAACAGTATCTGTTCAATACTGACTGAAGAAGGAGAGATTTGGGATGCGCCTGAAGTTCTGCAGAAGCAAAAACAAACCAAGTTGCTCTTCATCTACAGAGAAAAAACCCAGACAAGAAAATGAGTTTTGATAAGAAAGATTAGACAACAGATTGTATGATATCAGTTTGACCTTTCATATGGTTTATTTAGTACAATTAACTTAAAAAACAAGAGAGCATGCGACTGGAAGCAAAGGTAGGTAGAATATTCAAATATTGCACTTAAGTAAGAGTAGCACTATTTTATCATATTTTTACTCAAAAGTAAAAAGAGTATTTGGTTAAGAGGGTACTCAAGCACTGAGTAACAGATCTCCTTATACCCATGTTCAAAGCTAATGATTTAATAGTTTACAAAAACTATGGTAAATTTAGCAAAATATCTTGGTGTTTCAAAAATAAACATAAAAAAAAAAACAATTACAGAATTGAAAAATGATGTGGAATTAACCCTATTCTAAATAAATGTTTTGAGTTATAAAACAAAAGGAATAGTTTTAAGTATATAGGAATAGGTTAAATTACAGTATACTGTTTACTGTGCTTTCACTCAATCTCCAAATGACATGGCAGACTCAGCAGATGGAAAAAAATCGTTTAATCAACCACTAAACAGGCTTTAATTGGGAGGCAACTAACTAGGCTTTCACTTAATTTTTCTGAAGATGTTTTGACACCTATAAAGGAGCCTTTGAACTGACAGGTGTCTAAAATGTCTTCAGAAATGTCCTTTGCCTTCCAATTAAAGCCTGTTTTGTGGTTGCTATGACCCAGCTGACTAAGAATTTACGCAGGCGTTTAACCTATAAGCTGTGAGTACAAAAAAGAAGAAAGTGTGTCTCTCACATTTGCATATTCACTTAAGACAGACTTGTTTTTGTTAAGTGGAATTACAATGGATGGGGTAGCCTGAAATTTTACTCAAGTAAGAGTAGTGATATTTTATCCTATTTTTGCCCAGTACCTGTATAATAAGTAATTAACCCGTCTCTGTTTAAGAGCTTTAACAACATAGTTGCAGTAGTAGGCACATCCTTAAACTTGTACTTTATGGAAGGTCATCTTCATTTAGTTTAAATCTTCCTTTGTTTCATCCTTTGAAGGAAAGATTGCTGGGGTATCTGTTAAAGGAGGACTCCTGCCTTTTGGCAAGGCTGCAAGTTCCCCGGTTCAAATCCTTACCATGGGTCCCTGAGCAACACCCTTAGCCCAAAGGGGTGCCAACAGATGGGTTAGTTAACCCATCAACAAAATATCAACGTATCAACAATTGAAAATGATGAATAAATAAAATTATCAGTATTATTACCTTTTAGACCTAGAAAGAGATAGAAGTAACTCCCAAACTTTTTAAAACCCAGAGCTTGCACAAAGCATGATCTAAACATAGGTATCATCATAGAGTCAGAATGCAACTTTAAAAACTTGAAATCTATCACTAAATTTGAAACACATTACCAGAATAACAGTTTCTAATCATTACCTACAGAGGAGTTAGTGCAGGATTTCATTTTTGATGTATTAAATTTGTTTGGATTTTAAGAGTCAGTCAAGCAGCTGCAACTCATCCAAAATATTGCTTTATGAGTCCTGACCTACAACAGTGGACACCAGGACACTCTAGAGCTATCGATACACCACCTTCCTTGGCTTCATTTCTTGAAACAGATGCACTATGTTTCCCACATGCATGGGCTTAATAGCAAACTTTGGATGTGATGAGTTTGGATGTGATTTACCTAAAATGGGTCAATATTGTTAGTCCATAGTCATCACTTCTTAGCTATTTTGTATATTTTTTTTTTTTTTACATTTGTTGTTTTGTTTTAAAATGTTTTTGTGTGTCTTAAATTATTTCAAAACATATCTAGAACAGTGTAATAATGCAGGTTCTGCAGCCAACAGAATGAAACCTGTTGTAATTGCAGCAATCTACCTCTAGGTGGAAGTGCCAATCCAGAAATCTTCAGAACAGACATGGCTCTTTCTTTTCCCTGGTGATTTTTGCTTCTGATTTTATTCGATTTGTCTTTTGCAGCCTAACGCCTACATATGAACATTTAACATATGCAGTCACATCTAGCAATGCTGTTTGTATAAACAGAGATCTGTGTCTTTGGATAATGAACTTTAAATATAAAAGCATCCCTTGCTTATCATCACATGACAGATTTTCATGTTATTGTATGACAAAAAAGAAGAGCCTTTGGTTTTATTCTTTATTTCATGCCAACATGCATCCACAATCAGACAGCTTTAGAGACTGTAATGTATTTTTTTTATAAGGTCAACTCAAAAACACTGGCAAACACAGATACCACAAAACTCACTGAAAATACACCTCCTGATTTTCATTTTTTGTTTTGCTTGTATGTTTTTTTTATTTTAATACAGCTATTTCACAGTCTGTTGGCATGTAAATACACCCACTTTACACAGAAGCATGTAGATTAAAGAGGTTCCTGTGACGTACACAGCTTATTACTAGGAGATGTGCATTTTCCGTAGCAGCTGGAGTTCCTCACTAAATTACTGCTGTTCTGTTGGAGGCCATTGTTAGAGCAAATGGATGTATGGCAATAAAGCATTTTTGGTGTTTTTCATATTTGCTGGAGGCACTCATTCTAGGTAAAACAATACAGTTAAAAGATTGAGATCTTAATCCATGATGAAGCAAAAACAAGGAGGCTATTTCACAGTGATTCATGAATCCAGCTGGTGACCAGAGGAGAAATAAGAAAAAAAAAAAAAAAACAACTTTCCATTTTCTTACTTTCATTTTAAGATGTAATAAAACACAAGGTAAAGTTGATCTAGCAGTTATTATTTTATATAACATCCCAGATGATACTTTCCAAAAAGTAATTTTGGCTGTTAGCAAATATCAATACCAAAAGCAGGGGAGGAAAGGCTGACTGCTGCTGTTGACTGTGGATCACAGGGGAGAGAAATGTTGGTCCTGCTGCGTGAGGCTTTGTGTGCTGAAAGGCTGACATGTACTACTGCAGCCAGATATTGCTTAATGCCTGGAGTCTTTGCGCTGGAAAACAGTGGCTCCTAATTATCTGAAATGTTCGAAGGTTTATGTTACAGTGTTGTATGATTAAAAGTCTTTGTGCTCCTGTCGAGGCCAGCTAAAGCTTCAGATTATGTTCCCTTCAGCCATTAGTGAACCTTTGAATGCTTTCTCTACTGATTTGCAAGAAGATCTCCAGGAAATCTTTTGAGGCTTTTAGCATATTAAGCATAGCATTTAAAAAGATTTTATCCATATTTTAGCCACCATTTATCAGGGAAAGTGGATGCGCCTCAAGGTGAAAAACATGTTTTTTCAGTAAAATAGTTTAATTATGTAAAGTTTTTGTACATTAGTGTTTCAGAGCAACATACATTTTTAGCCCACTATGTATGCATTTGCTGGTATTTTAGTAAAAACTGAGCAAGATTTTATTGTCTTTAAGCTTTTTTTTTTTATCACTCTTGTATTTTGCAGGATTTCTTGTACAATGTTACACGTTTGAAGCTATGTTTATGTGTTGATAAAGGGTTGATGTCAACTACTCATCATTGTTATCAATCATTACAATTTATACACAATATATTTATTTGCATATTTTAGTCAAAACTACAAATATGAATTTTTTTGAAAATATTATAAAAAGTTTAATATCTTGCTTAAGAAATAAATATGTGTAAAATATAATATAACAGGGAATGTAGTATATAGTAGAATATAATAAAAGGCAACATTAGCTATCCTTATTTTTTAATCAGAGCTTCCATTGGAAGACAATATCATCGATTCTTTATCATATATAACAGTGTGCATTAGAAGCTATACCCCATTTATCCATTTTCATACCAGACTGATCTGGAATTTTTGTTGTTCAAGCACAAAGCTCCAGAGACAGATCCAGATCCAGTAAAATTAGAAAAAGTATATAACTAATTTGTATTTGTAGGACAGAGAGGGATTTTTCTTGCCTATCCCCCATGTGTCAGGTTGGTGTGTACAGTAGTAGCAGCATACCTTTACCAATCTTACCCCTTTTGGCTTATAATTCCTAATTTCTGTGTTTAACACTTTGTTTTTATTCTATTTGTTAGTACACTTGACCGTTTTCTGTATTAACCACCACAAGTCCACATGACCAGAGGAATGATGATTGCACCTGCATGCAATGAATAAACAAAGAAGTAATTAAGCCAGGTAGGTCAGAATTTTGCAAGGGAAGGTGAGAAAAGAAAGAGGAAAAGTCCAAGTTTAGGTGCGAAAAATGCTAAATATATTTGATGCCAAAAGAGATAAGCGGAGCTCTGAGAGCACAATATGAGCTTTGGCGTTCAATGAAGTGGAAACTGAAGCCTCTAAAGATGGCAAGTTGGCTACGTCGACATCCAAATCTGCTGATCGTGTCTGGTGCAAAAATTGTTTTTAGGCTTAAAAAGCATTAAGTAAACACTATTAAGACTAATATTGTATATAGCTTTATTTAAACATAAACATGTTTTTTTTTTTGTAGGCATAGTACATGACTACGGTAGGTCTGTTTAACCGTTAGCTTCAGCTGATGTGTGTTAAAGTTAAATTACTGCTACCAGCAGTGCAATGATTTCTCTTTCCAAAAGATGGTGAATTAAGGCTATAGATTTGGAAGATTTAAAATTTTATGCAAAACATTTACAAATATATAATTAAAATATATAAAAAAACAGACTCTGCAGGTTTCATATCTTTACTTCTATAAAGTGCATAATATAAAAGCTCATCAGTGCATCCTGTCTTTCTCCTCCTACTTGCAATGAACCTAAAACAGTAAATTAAAATATTTAAAGTAATCAAATATGTAGCTGATGAATTCAAATCAATTTAAAAGTAAAGAAAATGATACAATAATTATGATTTAAAGTGTAATCTCCATTGTTATCTGGGGCTTTTAAGGTGATTAATATACTGTTATTAAAAAAAAAAAAAAAAAATCTGATTAATTTCTTCAGGTCACCCCCCACCAATCCTTGACAGATTAAGGGATTTCTTTCATAGCATTATACCCTTTAAAGTGTAAAAGTTGATGCTATCCTATACTTTTTTTTTAACTTTGCTCTGCAAATTTACATCTAGAGGGTAGGTAAGATATGTAATTTGTTATGTAAAGTATGGATTAAAAAGTCTTTTTGTTTTTTTTGTATTTATTAGAGGAGCCAATAGTACAGATAATATACCTTTTTGAACTCTGTAGTTTCATACTGCAGATTTTTTCTCACTGAATAAATTAACTAAAGTTTTCTAAAATGTTAGTGTGATAAAAGACAAATTTATTTTGTTATGCATTTTTATAGTGGTGGGAATAAATGCTGTACATATTTTAGAGGGCTAAAAATGGGAAATTGTGACTGTACAGTTAGGAAAAGAAACTATGCTGCCAGACAAGTGATAAATATGAAAATCCTAATGAAAATCATAATGAAGACTTTTACATTTCCTAAATCCATACTGTAGGTTAAACAGATGTTCTTGGCTGATCAAATTTGTTCTGATGTGAAATAATGAAGGTTAGTTGTTTTTTCAAATGCTGTTAGTGACATAGTATCATAATATCTATGAATTATAACAAATTCTTGTGTGTTGTGTTCATCTCATATCTAAATCATCCTTATTAAGAATTAAGTTGATGAATTTTTAGTTAATTTAAAATCTAAAGGTTGTTGCACTGTTAAAACTAGATAAAAGCTGTAAAGCCTATTGTTAAAAAGTTTAAACAGTTTTTTCAACATATGCAGTATGTTTTCATATCTCACTGGTTAGATTTTCCCTCGTTTACAAAACTCCTTGCTTTTATGAAACAGCTGCATTGAAAATGTATTTCCTTAAGTCCTTAGCTAAAAAGTTAACTTTTTTTTATGTGAGAACTGAAATGCTTTAAGAAACCCTTCAACCTTTAAGACCTACTGAATGAAAAAAAAATGCACTGATAAGATGGAAAGACGTACTCTCACTGACAATAAGAGGAAACCTATTGAAAAAAGATTGAAGATACCTTAAGCACTCAATATAATGAAATTAAAATAAAACCAACAATAATAATTTCAGTCCCCGTACCTCCACATGAGAACCTTTAAAGAATTTCCGATCCTAAATTTGCATAAACTGAAGCAGTATCTTGTAAAATAGGAATTAGGATACACTCACATACATATGGTAGAATATTTAAGATCAACCTTTTGAACAAAGGCTGTCCTGTTTCGACATCACACACCAAAGCCTCTTTCCCACTGAAAATACCGGGTTAACCCAGGTTTCTTTTAAAACAGGTTGACCTGTTAACAAAGGGCATTTTGCTGCCTTCCCATTGACAATAAATGCTGGATCTGACCCCTGCTGGCAAGCTGTGTGGCCTCTGGCAGGGTTAGCATTGATGACATCAGTATGACAGAAATTAGGAAAGTAAACAATGGAGAGCAACATGTAAGGAAGCCAGGGGGTAGTAAAGGTGCTTTATCTCAACCAGTGTTGCGCCATGTTTATTAAGTGCAAGGTTTTCTTCGGCTTGTTAGATCAGATGCGACTGATGGATGTCCATATGATATCACCTAAATTACTGGGTCAACCCTGCTCTGGTATTCTCACAGCATGCTGATTGGAGCCGAGGCAATTTTAACTTGGGTCACTTGCTGAGTCTTTTTACCTGGGTAGATATGCATTAGTGAGCTGCTCCCACTGTCTCTAAAAACAAATTTTTTTGCCAGGTTTAAACTGGTTTTTCAGCAAATGGGAAGTTGGGTGTGCTCTTTACATTTAAGTTTAGAGTGAACCCCAGGATGAGATGAAAAAAACAAACAACCTTTTTAGCGTCTTCAGAAATAAACAGTTGCAGTCTTTGAAACCTTTAAGATGATTTACAGAGTTCTCGAGAGCATTTGAAAATCATCCTTTACACTGTAGAAAACAAGGCTTTCAGAACAACTGCCAACAAATTCAAAAATTCTCAAATTTTCAAAAAGGAGGCTGCAAGATGCTTAAAGAAGTGTCCCGAAATTCTGAAATGTAGGACTTCTCACCTTACCAGGTTGCCATGTAATCCACTATTTTGGCTGAAAAATAAATCATACCTAAATCAATTATAATTAGAAGTGGACAGTTAATCATGAAAATGACCCAAAAAACAATCAAAATCACCAAGGACTCGGCAAAACTCCTGGATTGAGTCAAAGCCTTGATATAGTATCATAATATAGATGGATACACTGACGTTATTTTTTGCTGTTTAATTCTAATCAAACAATTTTTCTACATTTATAAACAAGATTACACCTCAGTATGTGGACATACAAAAGTAAAATACTGAATAATTAATAAGAGGTCCTGCATTGTAACATTAGGCAGAGTAATAACTTGAGCTGCATGAACTAAAGGAGTCAATAGTCATTTAGCAATTAAAACACATCAAGAACACTGTGTGGTATTTATTGCTTAAGTTACCAATTAACAAGAAATGCATCTATTTATTTGAGAATAACACAAAAAGCTCTTTATAAAAGTAATTTAGCTAGTTCTTTAATATTTGATAAGAAGGGTCTTTGCAAAAATAGCACCTGGCTTCATACAATATACTTTCCAACCCTTCAAAGGAACAATATGTTATTATGTCTATAACACCCAGTCTTTATACTCTAATGTCAGACTTTTTTTACTCTGCCAGGATACCTAACCAAAAAAAAAAAAAGCCCAAAATGTTGTTCACTACACTGCTGCAGATCCACCCCAAAGCAGGAAAAAAAAGAAGATGAAAGATAAGAAGAAGCAGAGAGGCTTTGAAATGCGAGCGGGAGTTAAAGCAGAGATGGGAGGTTGTGACAGGATTGTGTGGTGATTCTCGGCCCGTCAAGCCCATTAATGTCGAGGTAATGCCACCGGCGAGCAGCAGTAAGACTGTGATAATGAAAAACACCGGGGAAGACAATATCAAATGGCTCCTCTACATCCTGCAGTGGAGATTAGTCTACTCCAAAGCAGGGTGGCAGAGGCGCAGGAGGCAGAGGCAGGCTTTAGTGCTGCTGATTGAGTCTCATGTCAAGAGCTCCATGCATGCAGCACAAAAAGTTACCGTGACTGACATTCTTTATGCAGACCCACACACACATTGAGCTTACACATGCCTTGGAGGCTGTTTTCTATAGATACAGTGTGCATGTATGCTACAGGCTTTGAAAGGAAAATCATAAATGTCTGAATGTACCCTTGGTCCTTATTATTTCCCTCTCTGTTCAACTGTTCAGACGATGTTACAGTTTTCTCTTTGACATGATTGCTAGTACATGTTTTTTTTTCCAGATGAATTTACAGCATTTTTCTTTATTTGAAATCACTATCCAGTCCTGTCCTTCAGCCAATATGAATGTTCTTTTCACTGACATGATGCATCTTCAAGACCAGCTTTGATAAATTAGGTCATTTCAAACATTGCAAATCAATACATGTGAAGACAGATAACTGGATTCATTTTTAAGAAGAAAAAAAACAAAACAAATATAAAAACAATGTCTTCATCTACATTTAAGTAGGTGTCTTCCATGCTACTACTGGTCACTGGCACAGTGATATTTTAATCTGTTGTTGTGTGGGTAAGCAATGTTAAATAACATTTAAGTTCATATATCAATACGTTTCACCAGCTATGAAACCTTAATTTTAATATGCTTGAGTTGTTTTTACTACAAATAAAAGATCAGGCCAATTATCAATTAATCTACTATTTATCCCACTAAGGTCCACTTTCTAATAATTATCTAATGAAGGAGAAAAAAAAATGGATCTAAAGAACAGGAGATGTGTTAGGACTTAATAAATATGTATTAAACTGATCAAAGTCAAAAACTTATCAAGAAAAGGTTTTGTTTACTAGTTCTAAAAGCTCATAGTAATCCTGCATGGTTGATGCGCAAATGTAAATACCTAGAATTTCTTAGACTGTCAAGATTGTGATCTAAAGTTCATACAGCACTAGAGTTTTTGAAAAATATTAGTTAAGCAATGTAATTCATATAGCTGTGTATATAAACTTAACCCAAGTCAAAAGCTAATAGGATTTAAGTATAGACTGATCCTCTAAATTGTCTGTTGTGACAAATAAAACCAAAAACATTTTACGTGTTTCAAAATACATTGTCTGGCAAAAAGTTAAAGATTTGCTTATTTGTGCAATTTTCATTTTAAGCCACTCAGACAGACATGTGTTGGAACCAAAAAAACCCCCCAAAAAAAACAAAACAAAAAAACAGTGACATTAAAAGGCAACGAAAATGATGCTATAGAATTCAAAAACAAATGGAGCAAAATCTGCAATTGTGTTTGCACAACAAGCCAAGACTCATTAACATATTGCTCTTTGACCTAAAGCAGGTTCTCAAATGTTCAATCTCTGGGCAAAATGTCTCAGCAATTCTCTGCAAATATGTTATTGTGATACTGCTCTTGATTCTATAACCCTAAGCAATATTTGCAGGCCAACATGAGTGTTACACCTCTTAGGAGTGTTAGTCATATAAAGTCACCAACTACACCATCAGGGTGCATCCACCTGAAGCTAAATTATGATAATAATAATTGAACTTTATTGATCTCACATTGAATAGATTTACCTCTGCATTTAACCCATCCCCTTGGGGAGCAGTGGACTGCCATCTTGGGGCGCCCGGGGAGCAATCGGGGGTTAAGGGTCTTACTCAGAGACCCAGAGTGGCAGTCTGTGGGAGTTGGGCTCGAACTCAGAACCTCAGGATTCCAAGCTCTATGCACTAACAATGAGGTCGCCACTCCCTAAAGAAGCTATCAGCACAAAAAATATTTGGTGTAAGGATGAAAATGGACGAAGCTTGGGAGCTGAAAAAGAGACTAACGATACTTATGCTAGTGAGGAGAGTGGTATGATTGCCACAGAAGTAAAAATGATTTAAGATGGAGGAGACAGGATGAAAAAAAACTCAGGAGTAAGAAATGATGCATTTGTGTCGACCTACGACAAGATAAATTAATGAACGGATTGAAATCAACTTATTTGAATCAGATAAACCTCTAATGCATGAGATTAAGAAGTAGGAAAGCTGTAACATTTACTAAAGACTTTCATGCTTAAATACCAAAAAACTGAATTCAGTTCAGCTAACTGTTGAGACTGGGATGGTGACGTAAGCTCTTCTTCAACCTCTTGGGTCAAATTTATTCTCTTTTATAGCTCTTAGTAAAGAGATCCCATTAAGTCTTTTCCACTTGACCATGTGAGCCATAACGGTTGGTCTAATTACTTCCTTGATCCTTTTATTTCCATTATATCTCCATATCTGTTCCTGGGTGTGATATTTATCCATTTGTTGTTTTTGTTTCTGAATTTATTATTACCGTTTTTCTCATTAAACTATGGACAGACTCTTTCCTTCCCTTTTTTTATTATTCTCTGCCCTCAGAAACCTGAGTGTCTTTTATACAGTATAAGAGGTCATATAAAGGCCACTCAGTGACGAGAAGGAAAATACAGGGAAATGAAAAAAGAGCTTGAATCAGAAGGACACAGTCTTTTTCTCTGCTTTTTTGCATTTGGTCTCCTATTATATTCTATTTTCCAGTTTGCACTTTCTATGCCCTACGTTTCTTATTCAACTAGATTTGCTTGTGGTCATTCTTCAGCCTCCATTCCTCTTGTCTATCATCTCATTTCTCTTCACCCTCTTCAGCTCCTTGTATCCTCATTATGCCACTTCTTCCCTGTAACACCTTTTAATATATTTTTTCTCTTTCAAATGAATCTCCTTCCCAGCTTTCCATTTGTATATGTGTGTGTGCGTCTTTATTTATTGTAAACTCGATGCTCCATGAGGCTAATCTTGTTAGCACCCAATGCACTATGTTCCACTAGCTCCTCTTAATTGCTGTTGTGTTATTAATGAGTGGGGAGTGGGGAAATCGCTCTTAATTAGCTTGTCTCATTCAGCAGACATCTCCAGTGAAGCAGCGGCGACAGCGCTCCGGCACAAACACGCTGGAGATAATTAAAGCACCCCTCTTGTTGGAGTATTTATCTAAACCAAAGAGCAACAAGCCGTTCCTGCAATTAGCCTTGTCATTCATTAGCAGCAAAGTGCCATTCATTTAGGTGTCAGGGTACATTGTCATTTTGCCATTTAGTCACTCAGAACCACTTGTACTTTGACTAATGTGAGAAAGTCATGGCATGGCTTTACTGTTCATTTGACTGAATCCCTGTGTGATATCAACAGGACAAGGTGATTAATGTTGCTGTAAATTAAAAAATTTACATGATTGTTCTGCAATCTAATGCTGGAAATGAGAATACTGAACAAACTGTCTAAATGATAGTATAGCAAAATGAAAATGAGAAAGGGTTTTTTGTCTTTTATATGAAGAGGAAAATATTTAACCATTCACTGATATCTTCTGTTTTAGGCTTTATTATCATGCTCAACAGATATAGGTTTATTATTCCCCGACTAAGTACAAAGAGTAGTTTCCTAAAATGGATTTAATCTGTACAACAAATTAAGTTATCCAAAGTAAACCCATCCTTTGTAGCTGCCAAACTGTATATCTGTATGCACCATCCATGTTTGGAATAATTGCCATCATGCCTGCTGACAGGGGTCAATTGTCCCAGGCCCAGGACAGAGGAGGGCCCAAAATTGATACTTTGACCATTAAATATACAGGCAGAGGTAAGAAGTAAGTATTCAGAAAAGATTTGCGATATGAATATTTAATATTTAATATTATAACGGTGGGCTGCAACTTTTAAAGTTTGTTTCTCTGCAAACTAAGAAGGTCAGAAGTCCGGCGTGTGTTTGAGGAGGAGACAGAGAGCCATCCCTGCCGACAGACAGTGCAGGTGGAGGGATTTGCTGTCCGATCGGAGAGTCTCAGCATAGTGGCTCAGAGGCGGATCATGCAGTTGAAATGACTGATTCTGATCTAGTGAATATTTGTAATGGCAAAAACGAAGTAATCTCAGAGATGGCAAATGAACTGCCAGCAGATTCAGAGGGCACAGACTTTCCAAAGTGTCTAACCTATTCTACCTACCACAATGGAGGGGAAAAAAATGTTAGGGACTGATATACAACAGTTCAAAAAAGGCCATATTATTCCTGCCGTGCTTGCTGTTCTCCTATGAAGTAGAGAAAGGTCAACTAGTGCACTAAATTCAAGAGATGTGATGAAAATATCCAACATAAAATACAGAAAGCTATGGAAGCTTTCCAAGCATGAAAGAAACCATCCTCCATCCAACTGAAATGTAAATTTTGAGGGACTTTTACAAGTTTGGAAAAAGGAAAGTCGAATTAGGGGTGTTTCCATTTTGGTTAAATCACATTAATCAAAGAGTAATGTTGTCATACATCATCTTCCACATTGTAACTTGCAAGGCTTTGATAAAGTAAGGCTGCAATCTAGCACTGACCGCAGATCTGTAATCGGGGAAAGATTTAATAAATGTGTTTTAATCAGGTAAGTTGTTCTTAGGTTACATTTTAGGTAGTAATGGTAATTTTGCCTCCAGCCATGTGAGGTAAATGTTTACTTCGTCAGAGCTGATTCAAAAAAGGTGTTTCTACCTCCAATGTTTCGTGTCAACTTTTTCTTAAAAAATGCACACAAAACAAAAAACCTTAAGCAATGTTAAAAAGGTATTTTCAAATTTGACAATAATTTTTTTAATTACTATGTATGATATGGTATTTTTGAAAGGGCTGTTAACCCAGGCTGGGAACCAAACCAAGGACCTTTCTGCTGCAAGGTTACATTGCTAAAGACTAGACCCCGTAAACCCAAAGATCAATACATTTACTATGAATTTACATAAATTTTACGCTTACCAAAAAACCCTGAGGTAAAGTCAATTTTAACCAGTTCCACATTTATCAACAAATATGTGTTTTTCAACATAGAGGCAAATGTAAAGAACTTCCAAATTCTCAATAAATTCAACTTTCTAGTCATAAAAACATCTTAAAATGCAGAGGAATTGTGCACAAACTGGCACTTTAACAACCTGTGTTCTTCAAATATTCAATCTCTTGTGTTACAATAAAAATAAAGCCTACATGGCAAAAATAAGTTAAGGACTTGAGAGATGTAGGATTGCCATAAAGGGGTTAGGAACTCCTCTCAATCTCAAACATTACAATGAGTCCACATGCAACTGTGTTGTATGAAAATCCTATACTGTAAAGTTGTCTTTACAAAGTACAAAAAGAGCTAGGCTTCTCTAACCTGAGGATGAAAGTACTGCTGCTGCAAAAAACTATGATGCCCACTCAAAGGCAAGCTTCCTCAAAAGTGTGCTCACACGAAGGTTCCTTGTTGTACACTTTCTGTTCTTTGAGCTCTTTCTGGATTGATGCCAAGGTTAATACCCTGTAAATAAGAACAGCTAGTTTCAGCTCCTGTATTACAGACAGGTTTTTTCGAGATGTCCAGCTGTGCCTTTTCTCCTATCAAACCATATAATCCAACGTTTAGGTTCTGAAAGACCAGTAAGAGGCGAATAGAGCTCGCCAACTTTATTGGAATATGCAGCAGAGCTCTTACATGTACAGCAGCACACCCTCACTCGAGCCTTCCTAGCTATGCTATTAGCAAATGCTGTAAGAGAAGGTTCAATGTCAGGCACTTGCTGACAAAATGAGAAACGTCTCATCTAATAAATGTTCATTTAAAAATAATGTAAATACTAGTAGTGCGGCAAACAGTTATGCATGTTTCTTAAGCCCCTGTGACACCTTGACGATTTAGACCAGCGTATGCCTGACGTACGAAAAATCTTGCAAAAACACTGGCATACGTTGGATAACTTATGGGTAAGTTTTGTGTAAGTAATGAGCACGCTGAAGCACTCTGGCACACGTCGCCATACGGCAAGTAGGTCGGCATATGCCAGTATATGCTCATACGTTGGCCATTAGTTACAGGTAAGATCTGATTGTTGACACATGTTAAGTGTAAATTACTTACTTTTTTTTGGTGGGCGGTAAACAGCAGCTTGGTTAATACCGCGAGGGAAACAGTGACCTCTTTTCAAATATTGCAAAGTTCCTTTATGTATTTATATGCAGTATTTTATTGTAATAATACTATTGAATGCTGTGAAATTCTTGAATTTTTACTGTCCTTGTTGTAATATAACATTGTTTTTGATTGCAGGATTTTGATATAAAATAAGAATTAAATGCTGCAAAATCCAGGGAGACTGTATTTTTTACAGGTATTCATTTGGTATATTGAAGCAAATTACAAGAGTTACTGTTAAATTATACTGTTCATTTTTTTTGGGAAAACTGGTAATTTCTAACAGTGTGTATCTCACCTAAACCTGTTAATATATCTTTTTTTTAATACGGTTGACTTTATAGAGGATCATTCCAGGGACTCTGATATTCTAATACAAGCTTCTTCTTTGAGAATTTGAGAAAATATTAAATATATGGAAACGTAATGGATATCCAACTGGTTCAGAATCCACTTTTACTCAGACCTATGGACCAGCAAAGACATTTATTAGCCACTCTGGTGGAGAATTAAGGAGTTAGAGGACAAAGCTAGATAGATGATTGTGTAAATAGAAGTAAGAAAAATCCTGAAAACGTTTCCTGTATCCCCACCAGGCTGTTTTAATCTCTGCCTTTGCACCTGTTGTTGATAAAAAATTTCTCTGCTGGTAAGAAGAAATATTATTGAATAACAAACCTAAGAACTTCAGAGAGAGACAAGTTTAGCTTTAATTTGGAGTCACTTACTATATAATTTCTGTCTTTATACATAGATTTATTGTTTCGATAAGCCTTTCGTTGCAGCAAGGTTTGGAAGTGAACTCAGGAACTCTACTAAATTTACAGCAGGAGAAAAATCAGTAATTGTGTTTGGTTTGTGGAGTCTGCATATGAGTGTGAGAGCACCTGCCTTTGTCTCTGTGTGACCCTGACATGTTCATGTATGTTGAGGGACCAGTGACAGCCCTCTAAGACAAATTTAATTTGCACCTACAGCTCAGTGAGATGAGGGAGGGAACTCTTATGAGGCTCAACTAATTGCTGCCTGGGGATCCGTGTTCACATGTGCGTCCTCGTAGGTGTGTAGTATAGTGTGTGTTTCCTGGTTGTCTCTCTGCCAGTATAAACAGTTTTGTGAATATTTAATGCACGTGTTTATCTGTGTGTGGCTGTCACTGTGTGATAACAAAATGTCAGCAAAGACAGAGGAGCTAATGAGGCTTTTTTGCCATTAGCAGAGGACTGAACAAGGTGCACAAAGCTACATTTGGTGCTTTGGTGTTTAATTATGACTGTGAGGAGGATTTTGCCCAGCCCCAGTGAACAGAACTGAAAAAGATACCAAAATACATCATAAGTTGGATAATCTAATAATCAATTTACATGCTAGAATCAACATTTATTTGGGATGATTGCTCATTTTGCTCCCTTTAATCACGCATCTCTTAATATTTTTTTTTTTTATATTTTAGTTGTAATAATATTTTATCACTGTTTTGCCCAAAATCTTTCCATGTGATATTAATGGTCTACACAGGCATTTCGTTTTAAGTGAATTACATTACAGCATTGCATTCAAAGCATCAAAACTCTGCACAGTGAAAAGTTTGAGACAAGTCAAAACTTCCTGTTGCATGATCATCACCACAGAGAAGTACAGTATACTACATAAAGACAACATTGCCACTCTAATAAAAAAAAAATAGAATATTCTCTCAATTATTTCATGGTCCAAGCATTAAAGGGCTAAACAGCAGTACAACAGTTTTATATCTAATAATTAGATACAATTATTTTTGTACAATAGTAAAAAAGTAAAAGCAAACCAGGGTTTTAGTCAGATTACTTTAGAGAGCTAAAAATGTGCTCTGTGTATTTCTATGTCAATTGTCATAACCCATCCTGCAATCTGGATTTGTTCGGTCCTTCTCTCTCAGGAAGGTTAAACTGAGCTTCTAACTGAGCTGGGGTTCCAAACAGGAAGTTTGGATCCACTTTCCCCCAAGAGTTCGTTTGAGCTTCACACCAAGCAAAGGTTTCATCTGCACCGCAGCCCGTTCAAGTTCCGCAGGAAATCAGAGTGGCAGTCAGCTTCTCCGTTCACTCCAAACAGGAAGTTTGGATCCACTTTCCCCAAGAGTTCGTTTGAGCTTCACACCAAGCAAAGGTTTCATCTGCACCGCAGCCCGTTCAAGTACCGCAGGAAATCAGAGTGGCAGTCAGCTTCTCCGTTCACTCCAAACAGGAAGTTTGGATCAACTTTTCCCAAGAGGTCGTTTGAGCTTCACACCAAGCAAAGGTTTCTTCTGCACTACAGCCCTGTACTACAGGAAATCTGAGTGGCAGTAAGCTTCTCCATTCACCAAGGAACAACCACAGTCTGAGTAACCCAGTCCACCCATCACCAAGCAAGACAATCTCTGGTACAATCCTCTCAGTCTGGATTCCATAAAGGACACCTTTCCCTGGAGAAGTGAGTCTGCAACCTTTTCCTCAATTCTAAACCTAAGATACAAATTACCCACTGAGCCTGAACTAACCGCAATGTCTTCCCCTCACCTTTCAGTCCCTGTTGAGCAGTGCTTAGAGCAGCACTGGATTCATCACATTATTCCTAAATAAACCTGTTTAAACTTTTCCCTGGTCTCTCTGTTTGGCCTTCTGCATCTTGGGGTCAGACCTTAGTTAAATCATGCCACAGGGTTATTCCAGATGGGTGTACAACTGCACAGGATAAGTGATGACTTCGTCATTTTAAGAAATTCCCACCATGCTGTCTGGGAAGAGCTAATGTTGATATTTTTAAAACATGAATGCCGGCTGATATTAGAGCAAATAAACTGCAAATGGAAAGTAATGAGGCTACTGCATATTTCCTGTTCTGTGTCTATCCAGGGTTCATCTAAGGGATTATGTTTTATCCATTTAGAGATGAATTGTGGTCTACTTGCTAAGTAGTAGTTTTGGATGTTAGGTAAATCTAGTCCCCCTCTGTCTTTAGTTTTCTGTAGTGTCTTTAAGCTGATACGAGGGGGTTTAACTTTCCAAAGAAATGTAGAGATGGAAGAATATTGAGATTTAAACCAGTCGGATGATGGTTTATTGGGGATCATTGAAAATAAGTAGTTAATTCTAGGTAAGACCATCATTTTAATTGAGGCTACCCTACCCATAAGGGAGATCGGAAGCGATTTCCATCTTTCTAGGTCCTCTTCTATCTTTTTTAAAAGTGGGATGTGGTTAAGTTTTGGTAAATCAGCTAATTTAGATGACACAGTAATTCCCAAATATTTCCTGATTGCAGTTGTAAACATAGGGGCAAATAATTAGTAGTACTAGATTTAGACCAATTTATAGAGTAATCTGAGACTTTTGAGAAAGATTCTAGTAATCTAATTACTTGAGAAAGGGATGTGTTTGAGTGCTGGAGATAAAGTAATACTAGCCTGGGTGCCATTCCGAACTTAGTCCCACCCACAAGGTTTGAGGTCGGGAAGTTCGGTCTGGCATTGCTCAATAGTAGCGGGCGTATGCTCGCACAATATCTGGCGGGCCAATCAAATTGTCATGGCGGGCTTTATACGATGATGGACGGATGATCAACAGTAACGTAATCAACCATGTGACCAAAGCGCGCATGGGTGACAACAACAATGGCTGCCGCTGGAGAGTTGAGGTGTGTAGATTCTGCTATTAGGTCTGTTCTAGAAGATATCGACAGCAAATTAATTTTAAAAGAGGAACAGAGAAACGCGATCAAGGCATTTGTTGAAAAGAAAGATGTTTTTGGCGTCCTTCCTACAGGATTCGGCAAAAGTTTAATTTATCAGCTGGCTCCCTTGGTCATACGTCACGCACTCCGTTGCTCTTATTGGTTGTAGGTCTATCCAATTGAGTGCAGAGGCATTTTTTTTCCTGGTTCGTTCGAAACACGCCCCTATAATCACAGCTCTATGGAGCAGTATAAGACTCATATTCTGACTAGAATTGAGTCGGACTACGTCAGGCTAAAGTAATACATCATCTACGTAAAGACTAATTTTATGCTCTATTTTCATGCATTTTATACCTTTAACAATATTAGTTTGTCTAATTGTTGCCGCGAGATTGTCAATAAAAATGGCAAAAAGTGAGGGGGAGAAAAATCGAGAAAAAAAAATTGAGATGTTCAGACTTTTTGAGCTCATTTGTTTTTTTTTTTTAGAATTTCATAAATATTTCACAAAATTATTTTACTTTGTCAACACTTATCCATCATGGTCATGTTGCCTCTCCAGCAGTCCACAGTAAAAGGTACGGTACACCATGGACAGGTTGTCAGTCCATCACAGAGACACACAATGATGCACACACACCCATACTAAAGGGCAAATTTAGAGACACTAATTAATGTATAAGTAGTATTTCTGGACTGTGGATGAAAGCAATAGTACCTGGAGAAAGCCCACTCATGCACAGTGAGAACATACAAAGTTCCTGCAAAAAGACCCCAGGCCAGGAATTGAAACCATTAACTTCTTTTTGCAATTGTGTCACAAACTGCACTCGTGCAGCCCTCACATTGCATACCTTACCAGAATTTTCAATATTTTGTAGCACAATTCCTCCTGTATAGGCACATTTGCCCCTAAAACAAAATATTTTATTCCTCTATGTATTGACACAAACTTTTGTTTTTTATCAACTAAATTATTAATTAACTGTCTCATTTGACATAAGTTGCTAAAACAGTGCAAAACCATTTCAAATTAAGAAAATAAAAGTTTTGAATAAAGTAAAATAAACATGCATAATTCTCATCACATTAATTCTGAAATACGCTTCCAAAAGTATATAAATACACCTTCTTTATCCATAACCGATGTTGGATTTGCTTGTTTTGTTTTTTTTGGCATTTTAACCTTTCTGGTTAAAAAGCTGTCTAACACAACAGCTTGTGTTTAAATATCTGATTAAAGTGATGGAAAAAGTACTGTCAGGGGTAAAACTTTTGGTTCTGTCTAATCTCATCTGATGTGCTGCTGCAGTGTTTCCTCTGTCTCTGCACGCTCATGTCCACAGCAGGCAGGCTCATAAATTGGGCAGCTAAGCCTTTCATAAAGTTTAATAAAGCGCTGTTTCATGGCTCAGGGGAGCTGGTATTAGTGACGAGAGCCGGTGCTGCCATTCCAGCAAATCACATCATCATAATGAGGCTGTACTATGGGAGAGAGACACCTCCTTTACCACCCACACATCCAACCACATCCCCTCCATCAGCTTTGTTTTCTTTATCGTTCCTCTGACACAATGCGATGTCTTCACTTCACAGATTTTTTTCCAATGGGAATATGGGGATTTTGCTGTTTAAACGCCGTGGCCGGCTTGGACAGGCTAGGGTTATTTCTCATTTAGTAAAGATCACAGACGCTGTAAATGCTCCGGTGGCATGCCGTGAATGCCAAGGCCGGTGTGATTGGCAGCTTGACGGCAGCGGCAGCATTTGCATGGCATTTAGCTGGGCGGGCAATCACCACCCCTTACACCAAGGTGGGTAAATAAGATGACTTCTCTGTTCACACAACGTACGCAGGCATGGACACACACAATATATGCTTATGTGCTCACTCATGCAATCTCACATTCTCAACAACACCCAACTATCTTGGCCTGCCAAACCTGGAGCCTCTCATAATTGTTTGGCATTTAAGCAGCAGAAAAGGGACATCTAATCATGTGGGCAAAAGGACCACTGAACAGCCTGAGCTTCACATTTATACCTCTCTGTCTGTTGTTGGATAGTGATTAAGCACAGTCTCTATTTTATGAGACTCAGATAAGTGGGAGATGCAAATGACAGTAAATGCAAAATTAACAATACCTTTTGGATTTAAAAGATAACCAAGATTTGCTACAACAAGCCTGGAAAAAACATGGCCAATATAATCATGAACCCAGGATGTAAAAAAAAAAGAAAAAAAAAGAAAAAAAAAAAAAACTTCAAAACTGATTTGATTTCAATTTGTGTTATTAATCCTTTTTCAAAAAAAAAAAAAAATTGCACCTTTATGTATAGGAGTCCTTGCTGCAAAAAATCTCGCAGTTTAATGGCCCAATTAAACATTGCAGAAAAGGTGTCTCTCTGGTGTAGTCAGTTTAATCTGAGTGGGCTGTTAGACCTATTTGTATTACCAACCTGTCATGACAACATATACCATCCAGTGATGCAAGTGTTGTTTGGACAGTTGTTTTACCTGGATGGGATAGGAAAATTTGACAAACACCAGGTTGCGTAAGCAAAAATCAGGCTGTGAGCAGATGGTTGAGGTCCATTATTCAGCTAGAATGTCTGTGAAGAGTCAGAATTCAAGTGACTGGTATTAAACAGTCCTGTGGAATAAAACTCTGCAGTGCTGAATGTTTCTCCTTCTTGTATTTTACATATCATTTACTATTATCAAGACTAAAAACATCAATGTTTCAGCTTCATTCAGAAGTCCTGCAAAGAGAGTAAGTGCATACGCAATCATTCCAGATTCTGTTATATTCTTAGTCAGAATTTTGCACTTGTCATAACACCGCAAGACTTCATAATAAAGCAGGAAATAATTTGCAGTGATATCTGAATTCATTCCTTCAGAAAGCAACATTTGCACACCAACAAAAACGGAGCCATGGTAGATACACTGTTTAAAAAGACATACACTATTTGCTCCACTGCCTTCAAAATTCTTTCATCTTCTACCATTTGTCTATGAAAGTCACCGGGGGCTGGTGCTTATCTCCAAAACTCTTTGACAAAAGAAGAGGTACAACCTGGACAGGTTACCCGTCCATAACAAGACAGCATATACATACACAAACATAACTAAGGGCAACTTAGAGACTTCAATCAACCGAGCAGTAATGTTTTTGGACTGCATGAGGGAACCCCATATATGCACAAACAAGCAAACTCCATGTAGAACAATCCTAGGCTGGAGATTGAATCCAGGACCTTCTTGCTGCAAGGCAAGAGGCCTTCAAACTGTACCACCTTCCTCGTCCATAAGATTTAATATTATGTCGACTCACCATTTAAATGTCAGTTTACCCTTGCAAAAAAGGCTTTTTTTTAAGTAGTTTTCACTTCTCAGTAATCCAGAAAATAAGTGCTTTAAGGTTGAAGGCAACTTTACTTCTTCTGTGGTGCCTAAAGATGTTTTGCCTCTTACAGCCTAAGAAGCCTTTTGGTTGAAAAGAGGAATGTCTTCAAGAAATGAGAGGTGGAGTCCATTTGCATTATGATGCCCAGATGAAATTCTTTTTCATTGCAGTTTAGACCTGACCCGTTTAGTAGTTCAACTGTACCATACATAGATGGATATGCACAAAGCTGACTGAATAATGTCAGTAAAAAAAAGACAAGCAACTTTTGCAGAAATCTCTTCTTGATCTTTTTCCAAACACAGTGTTGGGAAGGAGGCTTCCTAGGAACTGAGGTAGTCCACACCTTTTTGCATTTTAGGTACATTTCAGGGGGGTTCAACAGAGGGTCTATGGTGTTTTTTAGATGCTCTAGTGCCAGATACTCAAAATAATTCATGACCATAGGTTTGATATTTAGTGTGGTTTGAATTATTCTGGCAAGTGTGCGTGAACTTAAATTCACAGACTGAGTGCTCGCCTTGTTATGCAACTAATTGGTGGTCCAGATTCTAAAGCACCAAAGCAGCCCCAGATAATTACAATGCAAAGGTGGATATGATAACCTTTTCTAAAATTTTACGATAACTTTTGAGCCAGATGTACAAGAAAACATACGTTTCAACAGTATCTTCCACTTTTGTCTCATAGGTCCGCATAGAATTACCCAAAACCATAAAGAATCTTTTTTTTTTTTTTTAAATGGTAATTTTGATAAGGGCCTTCGTGTTTGTTTTTATTTGTTAGTAGTGGCTCTCCCATGTTTTTTTTCTTTGAGCACAGGCACTGACCCTGAGCTTAACCAATCCAGATGAGCTATTAAAATGCTTTTCTTGGTTCCTCTGTATTTCCTGAATATTCTTTTATGTACACTTGTAGTAATTTCTTTCCACTAACCAAACCTAGAAAAACTCAGCGATGTTCCTTGTTTGTCTATATTTGAGTATATAACTTTACAGTATGCCAAAAGCCTCA
Source organism: Cyprinodon variegatus (assembly GCF_000732505.1). Lineage (NCBI taxonomy): Eukaryota > Metazoa > Chordata > Actinopteri > Cyprinodontiformes > Cyprinodontidae > Cyprinodon > Cyprinodon variegatus. Next base: position 378,625 of record NW_015150574.1, read on the forward strand.
AAAATAGATTCTTAATAAGTCCACGTCCAGACCAATAGACATTAATTAGCTTAGTTATTTGTTCTTTATTATGATAAAAGCACAACATACATTTTTTAACCCTCTTTATTTTATTAAAGTTGTTTTTTGATTCTATGGCTATGGTGGTAATACAGCCTGTTGTGGATTGCCAAATTTAACCCCAAAAATGGGTATGTCACAGTAGATTCAGGATTGAGCAAAGAGACCAATTAACTTTTTCATATTCAACCAGATTATTTTTTCATTTGGATTAATTGCCTACACAGTAAATTTTGCAGTGTTAAAGTAAGACTTTCAGAGTCCATTTGGTCCCACTCAGTATTAGTGTTAAAGTAGAACTCTACGTAGTGTATATCTTACTCCAATTGTTGTTGGAATAACTCTTAAAAAGTCAATGTGCTTTGAGACCACATATTTAACACTGTGGAATATAATGATTTATCTGATGATCTAAAACATTTAATGGGGACAGAAAAAAAAAAAAAGAAACAACAAAAAAACCCAAATGGAGTGGAAATATTAAAGGAGGTGAACACAATTGGCTTAATTCTTAATGACAGTACTGAAATAAGAGGGTCTTTTTCTGTAGCCTGGTTATGATTTGTTATTCTTCATGCATGTGCGAATTCATATTAGTAGGATTGGTAGCAGTGAAAGAGGTAAAAACCAATTTTTATCACAACATAAAACATTTCCATATCTTCACACACCAGTGACTTCTGTGTCTAAAGTCATTAACTTCTCCCCCGTCTTCTTATTTTCCAATATTTTTTTCTTTCAAGCTGCAGACACGTTTACGCACCGTCCCTCAACTTTTATTCACCTGAAATGATTTCGAAATGACATTACCGGTGACAGCAAGGCAATAACAAAAGTAGAAAAACTTCTTTGAAAAACAATAAATCAATAAGCCTTGCCAACACATCCTGTTACATTCTCGACTTCTTGACACCTGAAGCTCATTAAACAGAGCCTAATGTCAACTTAGAGGGAGGAGAGTACACAGAGGCTTGCCTGTGTGCAGCCTATCATAATAAGACTTACTGAGTAACCTTGATATATTGTATATACTAGAAATAAATATGATTGTCCTTTAATCTGATTTTATTATTTTGGGGACTCCCGCTGGCAAATCTACTGAGGACTGATAGGCTGTAATCTTATTGCAAGGTAGCGCGCTGTGTTTCATATCCCCTTCTTGATGGTGTTTTATCATGTCAGGACTATTATTGTTCCTATTGGTATATGTGTCTCCCCATTTATATGCACCAGTGTATATAACCTAATAAATCGAGTTATTGCACATTCTCCAGAATCTGTCTCTGTTTGTACCTGTTTGTTTGCTTGTTTGCATGCACCCAAAGGTCCCTCCGTGTTTTTTGGATCCAGGTGCTAATTTCACCGCGCCCAGCATGCCAGCTTGCTCCGAGGAGGTTCTGCTCTGTTTATGAAGCAGGCATATTGACCCAATTTGTGGCCTTGGTGCTTTTTCTCTCTGTTTTTCTTTTTTTTTCACCCTCTATCTCCCCTTTTTTCCGCCTGCCGGGGCATATTGCGAGCCTGCATGGTTGGAGAGACGGGCGCACTCATTCTGAACTAAACGGCACACGCATCATTGAGCAGCATTACCGACCTCTCCCATCTCATCACTCTCTCGGGATACTGTGTGTGCCGGTGTGTGTGTGTGTGCATGCATGTGTGTATTATACGTGTCTGTGTAGAAGGCCTGTTAACTAGAAGGTCTAATAAATCAAGCTGTCTGTCCACAACCTTCTCCCCTCCTTCGCTCTTACTTATTCCCCCATTACTTCTCCCTCCTCTTCACTCATCCCTCTGCAACCATTTTCTCCCTCACCCTCTTCATCCCTCTCTCCTTTATGTCCTGTAATTCTTCTTTTAAAGCTCAGAGGGTGGTGTTACAGACATGACGTGCCTACTGATAAATCACTGTCTCTGAACAGAGCAGGAAAACATCTGTAGATCAGCTTACAACCATCTTGTAGGTAGTCTGTCTATGGTCTTGCTCAGATTTGTGCTTTGATGTGCATGATGACATAAATGTTTTTCAGCTACTCCTGACTGTATATTACATGCAACTCCATTGCACATGCATGCATTACAGCTGAATGCAGTACACGGCTGGGGGACTGATCTCCCTGTCCCGCTGAATGGTGGCTGATTGAGACACATGGACTGCCTTTGTGCCCTGATCTAGTTGCCATTGATTACCTATCAGGGTTTTTGATTGCATCCTGGAAGTAATTCTTTTAAATAGGCCCTAATGGCCTCCAATCTGGGCTGATGACGAGCTTGGAGAGTCCAATCGCAGATCCATTTAGGCCCTTTCAGACCCCTGCACATGCACTCTGAAACTCTCTCTCATAGCTCAGCCCCCCCGACTTCTGCAGTCACTGCCTCCCAACCTGCTGCTCAGCAGTGAAAATCTCACAACTAAATGAAGACACAGAATAATGCGTTGCCACCCATGATAGAGATGTATAAAAAAGGCTTAAAATAAGTACATTTTAACAATCCAACTATAAAAATCAACTTTGATATGTCAAAGAGAACAATCTCGTATAGGCCATTCCATTTTGCTCCCCAGATCGTGCAAAGTTCTTCGTCTTTGTTTCTGTTCAGCTTGTAAGTTGTTTATTTTTTTTTTTTTTAAGGCGCCTTAGACATGGAGACTTAGATGCACATGGAAAACGGATTTGTATTTGATAAACCATTTCTGGATTGAGTTGCATATGTTTTTTGATTGTTTTTAGCATTAAAAAAACACCTATCTTTTCTATAACACGCATTTTTACTATAAGACACCCACATCAATTTTGCTTGTCAAATGGGTACTACAGCCTTTTGGAAAAGATCTACGAAAAACATAAGTTACAAAAATGTAGGAATCGGCTGAAGCTCTCTGTAAGGATCCTACTTTTTCTTCCTAGCTACTAACTTCTTCCAGTATTATTCAGATAGCATTTATCATGATGATGTACTTGCGTTACTTAAGTGTCCCTACCAATTTGTACTATCGGAAGCATCCATGGCCACTCTTTTGGAAAAAAAAAAATCAAACCTAGTTTATGTCCCTCCTTAACAATCCTGTTAACCCTGAGTGGTTGGACAATAGATTAAATCCCATAAATGTTATCTATAAAACAAATTAAAACAACAGAGGACCAAAGTGTTGTACATAAAGACCATGTCATAAAACAGTAAAAACCAAAAAAGTCATGTTGGTTCTAATTCATCGATGCTCATGAAAATAATTTAAAAAAACATACATTATCAAAGTATTAAATAATAAGAGAAATTGGTATATAGGGCTTTAGTGGGTAAAGAATTTGTTTGTTGAGTGTTTATTTGTATTGTTACCCAGGTAAAAATGCAGGGCACAGATTATAAAATCAATATTCTCAGAAATACTTCCCAAGGTATAATGGAAAAAGAATAATAAATAGTTAAGAATGACTTTTATTTTATAGAGATTTATTTGTGGTAGCATTTTACAACTGTGGGCCTTAATGCACACTGCTGTGTATGTTTTAGATGTTTCTTCACTTTAACACTCATAATCAGGTGGTTACAGTTAATCAAAGCCTGATAATAACCCATCAATTAATAGCAGGGCTGCTTAAGCTCGGAAAGATCTAAAACATGGAGGAAAGCATTGGGGTTAAAGAAACATAGGTTTAGGGTAAAATTTAATCAGTTGTAATTTTTTCAAAATTTTCAAAAAGAAAAATCCTACTATAGGAGTCTTTTTCTCTTACTTAAAGCTAGTGTGTAATTTTCAGCGACATCTAACGTCCAGACTGCAGACCGCAGCAACATGAACATCTCCGCTTCTCCCCCCCAACAGTACGGCGAGCGTTATGGGACAAAATGTCTTCCACGACGTCCGCATCACCTACCTTCTCAAGTAATGAGGTTTGTTTACATAGATAATTTTACAGATAGTATTTCATTAGTCTGTGTGTTCAGTACCGTCTCAGTTCATCTCTCAACTTGCCGTAGTTACTTTCGAGCGTAATGGGCGATCTCGCAATCGCTAGTTTGTTGGCTCTGCGCTGCCGTAGCGCAAAGATGTCTGCCTCCATGGCTGCGAGACCCGCTCCTATGTAATTATAAATAACGAATTCTAAGGCAATGCAAATATTAAGGTTAAGAGGCTGAGCTTGTAGATGATGATAAATAACATAGTTATGTATAATATATTAGATTTCTGACTGTATATCCCTGTAATTATTACACACTGTAGCTTTAATACATGTACTCAAATTAAAAATGTGATTTTTCTAAATTTTCACAATTAAAACTTTTTATTCACTGAAAATAATTGATTTATATTAAATCTTTTTAGCATATCTTTGCAAGTATTGCCAATAAATAGTCCAAACTGTATATCTAACAAACATTTAAAGACAGATTACAAATGATAGAGTTAATGCCAGGAGTCCAAGGGAGTGACAGAGTAAGATGGATATAGACACAAAAATACTGTAATCCTGCATTTAAATAAAAAGATTGAGGAAAGTCCTGGTTTTAGACCTGAGAAAAGAAGAGTGGAAAATTAAGTATGGGAAAATGAAGAGGTGTGACAAATATGTTAGGGATAAAGGCAAGAGAAGAAGGGAGCTGCTTGTCAGTCTGGCAGGCTATGTTATTATAGTCTGAGGGGTGGATGGAGGCACGGTAAGGAGGTGGAGGAGGAGGGACTGACTGTGGTGGTGCTGAGGGGGTGGGTGGGTTGTACCAGACAGGAAGAGGGCTCGCCGTCTAATCCTTCAATTTTCTTACATTACTGCTCCCTCCTCCCTCCTTGCTGCCATGCCTGTCGACAAATGAAACTAGAGACAGCAGCAGGTTAGAGATTGACTTGAAGGAGTAAAACACACAGAGAAAAGACAGGGAGAGACAGAGACCTCATGCACCTCAGACAGCATAAATGTAAACTCCCATGGCTCAGTCCTTTACTGCTCTGTGCTGGACAAATGGCAAACTGTCCAAATCATGTACAGTAGGGTGCTGTAACATCTTGTTACCCTTAAATTGTCACATCTTGCAATGTTACAGTGACACGTTTTGATGTGTTTTGTTGTGAATATGTGTTTTTTGGTTAGACACTATTGTGACATGGAAAAAAGATGCATATTATGTTATTTTTTTTTACAATTAAAGATTTAAATACTTTGGCATGCATTTTTACTTATACCTCCATGGTCTTCAGCTGGAAGTATTTTATCTGTATATTAAACTTTTAAGGCTTATGATGTCTGATACATGGAATTTTTATCTTTTTTTAACGGTTTTATCCTGTGTATTTCTGGTGTTCTTACAATGCAATGTTTTCATGGAATGAGTTTTTAGCATCCGGAGCGACAGATTACCATGTTAGGCATATGTATAGGTGCTGTCAGGACTGGCACAAGTTATGGTGTTCTGCTGTTGTAGCCTGACTTTTTGTGCTTTCAGAAATGTTATTCTGTATATCTTGCTTGTAACAACCATATATATGAGTTACTGTTTCCTTTTACCAGCCCGAACCAGTCCCCCCTTTATCCTCTCACCTCTGGCATCAACAAAGCAGTTTCACCAACAGAAGTGCTGCCCACCATTTTCTCTTTTTCTGCCCATTTCTGCCTACAGGTTGTTGTTATGGAAAATCCCAGTAGATCAGCAGTTTCTGAAATAGTCAGGCCAGCCCAACTGGCACCAACAACCACACCACATTCAAAGTCACTTAAATAACCTTTCTTCTCCATTCTGATGCTTGGTTTGAACTGCAGCAGATCTTTCATCATCTTGACCATGTATACTTGCCTAAATGTGGATTATTGGATTGCTGCTATGATATTGGATGATAAGAAATTTGGATTAATGAGGAGTTGGACAGGTGTACCTAATCGTTGTCCAATGAGTGTATATAAATGATCTTTGCCAATCTGCAAAAAACTACATTGGATTACCTTGGACTTTGACTCAAATCCACCTCTTATTAAACAAATGCACATATGTTCCTGATTACTCACATTAATCACACCTGCGCAAAGTATGTATGCTTTTTTAATGTGACCCTGGTCACTTGAGCCCTGCCCAGTTAGTACAGGAAGTAGCCAAATTTAGGTCCCATCTGGGCCAAAGTTTAAATCATTATTTCTGGTGTTGAACATGGCCTGATTACAGTCGAGGTTGCTACATCCTCATGATCCCACCTAGTGGCAGAGTAAAGCGGCTGGCAAGGAGGCGATAATGAACCGATTCCTGTTTAAACAGAGCTGCACAAGCCATCCATTGTTGCTTGAGGCTTTAATTCTAGTCATATTATTGAATTGTACTTTGCATTTTTAAACTGTGAGGGGGCTATATAAATTCAGTTTACTTACTTAATTATTAGGTCTTTATTTTTGGAAATGAAGATTTTTCCGATTTCTTTTGCAAAAAAGCTAAGCACAGTCCAACTTTAAAAGAAAAACCCTTTATGCACTCAGTTACATTTCTGTCAACTTGACCAGACTATTCTTATGTCTGAATATTCTTTAATATCAGTTCTTTTGAATGCGTGGGTTCCATGTGCATTTACTTGCATACTTTTCACCTTCCTGGGCATTTACCTTTCCAGTGTTGTAGTAACACTAAAGTCATAGTAGTTTTTAATCTTCCCATGGCTTGTTGAGAGGTGGAGTTGTGTACAGCTACAGTGCTTTGTTCCAGAAGCGACCACAGAAACCAATAAAAGTGACTGTACAAAATTTTGTTTTTATATATTATTCAATGAAAATTGGTCTACTGTAATCAAAAGTCCCTTCTCCATGTTCCGTCAGCATCAGTAACTGAAGGTTATACAAATGTTGTATTGGTGCCATTTATTTGTTAGAAAATGTAGTCTTGAGATATTATCTTGTGAGAAAGTACAACTCAAAACTTAGTTTTTGCATTCAGTCCATCACAATTACTAATTTTCTTTTCAATATATTGTTTTTTTTTTGGCTAGTTAAGCCAACTGACCTTTGGCACCTAAAATTTTCATACTGTAGTGGAAAGGCACTGCCATTTTTAATTGAAAGTACACTGGAACAGGAACTTGGTCCTATTAGGAATAAAATGAAGCCCTATTACATCCACTGACCTTAGGTGTAGGTTTCTCATCCACTAATGTTCAGATTAGGGCCAATGCTCGAGGGAGATGATATACCAAAGGTATTCAATTAGATCTAGGTAAAGGATCCACTGAACTTGGTTTGGGGTTTCCAATAAAACTTCCCATGTGACGTTTTAATTTTTTTGTTTAGAGGAACTTTACTGACAAAAATATACAAGATAAAGTAAACACAGAACTGTGTTCAAACATCTATGCAAACAGCCAATCAGGGGTCATTTATGTAAAGACTAAAGTAGGGTTTAGTCTAGCACTGGGAATACCCAAGTTACAGTTGCATCAGCTCGGCCAGAGACTCTTAGATTTCTTGCTAACTGTTCATCTGGTAAAAACAGCTGATCTGCTTCCCCAAAACAATCCATTGAATTTCTGTTTCTTTAAGTAAAAAGTTTCAAAGAGAAATCATAGTGCTGCAAAGCATTTTTATTTGGAAACTTTATGCATATCTGGAATATAAAACTGATTGCACAGTATAAGCGTATAGATCTTTTTATGAATAATTCAATGAATGAATATTTCAGACAACCCAGAAACACTAACATCTCAAATTATACACATGCAAAGATTATATACCATCAAAGAAATATATATATAATGATGTTATATGTATTATTCAGTATTTATGACTTAAAACGGGTATAAAGAAATGAAGAGTTTTTCTAAACAGCCTTATGCTTCTTGAATTCAACACAATGTTTTTTCCACACTTTCATGCAATTTATTGAAATGCATACTGTTTTGTGCTTTAATTGTATGAACACCTCCCTTTGAAAGGCAACAAACTGGATGGTTTTCTTTGTTTTCCTATCAAGCCATGTCTAATCATGGCTCCATTTTTTTTCTCTCTGAAATCTTTGTCTTATTTAGAGATGTACAACGGCTGGTTGACCTTGCATTGATTTGATGAAAAGCTACTGTTGATTAAAGCTGATTTTAAAATGGGAAATGAAGCTGAGCTTTTAGAGGAATCCAACTCCTAAATTTAGAGCAAAGATTCAACCACTTACACTTGATTTTCCTGCACTTACCATATCACATTTAGTGCAACACATTATCCTCTTCAAAATAGCTCCAACTTGCCTTTCTTTTCTTTGATTTCAATAAACAAGCCGACTTCTTTTTTTTTTCCAGTTTGCTCATCTCTCTTATGCTCAGGCGTCACTTTGTGGTTTCCATTTCCCCGCCCTCCTGATTGATTTGCATTCCAGTCCCCTCTCATTGGGTGGAGGCAAGGCTCCCTGACTGAGCAGGACTAATTTGCCATGTTAATGAGATGGCTCCGACAAACAGAGCCAGCTGGAGACCAAAGTAAATGATCCTGTCATCAGTCAAGAACACAAACATGGCTAACAGCTAATTAGCTAGTGGCAGTTTGTAGAGGTTACATTTTGTTTGATCTATGCTGCTGTGGAAGAGTGAGAAAAAAAGAAAAAAGAAGAAAATAGAGGGGTAACAATAAAAGAAATAAAGAAAATGGTGGGAGGTTTTGTTTTTCCAACTCATTCTCACAGCATGCAATGTAGTGTCCACACAAGCACACTGCATATAACTTGCCTGCTTCCTCCCGTACCACAATTTGCAATGAGGATAAGTGCATGTATGTGCCATCAGAGTAGGCGGAGAATGAGGGGAGAAAATATGCTAAGCAGACAATCAGAGGTGTACCCCCTGGTGTGTAACAGCCAATCATGGTTGTCCCAGTGTGTGTCACCAGCCAGCAGGAGGCAGAATTAGTCCTGGTTAGCATCCAGAGCCCTGCAGAGTGCCTGATTAGTCTTTTAGACTGAAGAGGAGACAGAATGTTAAAAGTCCATCTGCCTGTCTGAGGCTCGCAGCAGACAAAAGCAAGGACTTTTTACTTGTAAAAGAAAAGTTATCAGTCACCCTGCACTCTTATGAATGTGATACTTCTAAACAGCACTATAATAACCCTTATCTTGTTTGCATGTAGCCTTGAGGATAGGAGTTGAATTTGCAACAAAGACAACCATAATTATGCTGTCAGGATTGGTTTTGGATCTTGTAAATGCTTGCATTTAATATTCTTTCATATTGCTTAATCTCCCCTTTATTTTTGTCTAATTTGGAGTATTTGTTTCTCTGAATTGTTTCTAAGATTCAGGCTTCTTTTCCTAATATAGTGTTTTATATTATGTTTTTCTGTGATTTCAGTCAAAATATTTCAATATTAATGCTGTGAAATTAGCAAGGAAAGGCAAGTTTATTTGTATAGCACAATTCAAGGACAATTAAATGCTTTACAGTTCAGGTTGCTCATAACATTAAGGTTTTGGCCATAATCAGTGGTTTCTAGCTGTAGTAGCTAAAGCTGTGAGCTGACTCTTTCAAACGTCCGAAGATTATTACCGCAGTTTTGTTTTTATTCAGTTGGAGAAAATGATGCCGCATACACACATCAATCTGTTGTTTGCATCTAGCCAATGCTCTGATGGGTTCAAAGTCCCTTGGTGTATATATAGATATGGTAACTGATGTTGTTGTTTGCTATAACCTGAGCTAAAAGGAGCATGTAGATATGAAATAGGAGGGGACCCAGAATGGAGCCATGAGGAACCCCAAGCGTGATTTTTCAAGTCTCTAAAAATTGAGTTACAATTACTGCACTGAGGTCCAATAGTGCAGGCCCTGTGGTTCTCCCACTGTCTGAATTTATAAAAATGCCATTGAACATCTTAATCAGGGCAGTCTCCTGCCTGGAAGACATTAAAGCAACTTGTCATTGTTCAGAAGCAATTTAGCTTTTGAAACCCAACTTTTTCAATAATTTTACAGCTGAAGGGGAGGTTTGTAGTTATGCAGGATTAATTTGTCCAAGCTTCTTGTTTTGATAATTGCTGTTTTTAAGGACCTTCTACATGCCATGAATCAAATCAGACTCTAGATAAGGTAACACCTTCTTAATAAAAAGTGTGGTTAAAACATCAAGCCAGCCAGAAAAGGAGCTGTGCTTCTGAACATTTCTTTTTTTTCTTTTTTTGCAATTTATTCAGCAGCATAGGGGCATTTTAACAGAGTTTATTCTAACTGTTGACAGCATTGATACTAGAGTTGGTATTGATTTTTAGACAGCTTTTATAACTCCTTGTATTTTCATTGCAGGCCTTTTTAGAATGGAGTTCATCAGCCACATATATAGGCGGCATTGGTAACCTGTTGAATGTGGCAAGGCATGAGTATTGCTGATGTTTTTCTTGATAGTCTCAGAGAAGAAATATTTTATTGCATCTTTTACTTGTAAATTATATTTGGGAAATTTGTATTTAAAGATTTTAAAGTATACTTGGAGTCCATTCTTTGCCACCTTTGTTGGCCTTTTCTCCACTCCCTCCTTTCTTTTCTAACTAATGGAGCATTTTTTCCATTTAAATTTCATCTTCCCAAAGCCAAATTTCGCTTTAACTGAAGCAATGGAATTAATGATGTCTGCAGTTTTAGAATTGAGATTATCAACCAGCTCATCTACTGAGTTACAGGGTAACAGCAGAACGAGAAATCTGGGTAAAGTTTTTAATTGTAATTTCTTTGAAAACACACTCTCTTATAACATTTCATTTGGTAATTAGATTTGTGGAAAAGATGGTTTCAAACTAATCAGAAAATTGGTCTGATAGGGCAACAGCAGAAACATTAGAAGTATTTAGAGCTTTACTGATTACAAGTCCAAAATATGTCCTCCATTGAGTGTTGGCTCCAAAACTTTTAAGTGTATCACACAGTTCTTTTGTACCTCTTTCTTTAGGATTGTCAACATTTGCATTACAGTCTCCTGCAATAATTAAGTAGTCATTTTCAACACATATCACAGCTAAAAGTGGATTGAAATCATTTATTAAGTTTTTTTTTGTTGACATTTTGAAAAAAAACTGAACTGATTTAATAATATATGTTTCTCTTTATCATAATTAACCCAGATCATAAAGTGACTTTTTCTTAGTTAGACATTTTAATGTTAAAGCACTCATCTTAATAGACAGCATAATGCATGACAGTCACTACGTTATAGTTTGTTTTGAACTATAGGTAAACATTCTAAGCATTTACATATAGAAAACCTCCACTCGAACGCTACCACACGTTTCAGGTTGATACCTTTTTGATAAGCTCTTTTCATTGTTTGGGCCCTCAGGATTTCAGCCTTCAGCTATTCTTGATGTCACTGCTACCCTGGTAATTGCTCCTCATCAAGGTCCATCTATTATTGTCCCTTTTCAGCATCTTGCTTTGTCTGTCATCTTTTTGCTCTGTGTCATTTTTTTTTTCTTCCATAACTGCTCTTGCATCTTTCCATTTGTAACGTAATAAAGAAATGGCAGCAGTTTGCTTGTTCCTCCAGGGGGTACTGGATGACTTTGAGCACCAGATGCTGATGTTCCCCCCCAAGTCGTTGGAGAGATAGAGAACGATCTTTAACTGTCTCCAATAAAAATACAGGCACACACACACAGGCACTCATCTTCACCCCCACACATACTGCCTCCCCACACTCTCAGTGAGGAGGTAGGATTAACCTGCTGGTTGCGGAGTAAATTCAGCACGGCACTGTCTCCTCCTTTTTATCTCCGTGTCTGAGGAGGCCTGGTTATCCCCTCACACAAGCTCCATCATTCAAAGAGGTGGCCACCAGGGATTAATGACATGTTAAAGGGGCAACCACAGGGGATTTAGACACAGCTGGCTGTAAAGATGACAGATTTAACAACACAATCCAATGGTTAATGCTCACCTAAGTGAGATTAGCTTGACACTAAAACCACAAAACATGAATGAAAGCCAAGTACCTTGAATTTAATTACTATAATAATGCTTTTACCATTGTTATTTGTGATTGCAAAAAGAAAATGCATTTAAATGCATTCCAACAAAATTGGGTTTAAAAAGTTTTCAAAGGCACTTTTAGAGATGACCTATGTATTTTTTGACAATATGCTTTTTACTATTTTTCACTATAATTAATGCATTGTGAAATTATTTGCAAATAATAGTCAATTTAATCTTACTAATATCTTACCAATTAATTTAGGTTGCCTTTTGAGCATAAATGTTTTTCAGATGTTAGGTATCAGAACCTTCTGTTTTCATCATTTATTTTGGTTTGTTAGGGTCAGACTTAGATCATTTTATGTCTACAGAAAAGTTGATTTTAGAAGATACAGTCTTTGGAAAGGAGGTTACCCTGTATAGTATCTTGAAAAATGCATTTGTACATCTATAGCATCTCGAAGCAACTTTTGTTTTCAGGGTGTGAAAGTTGTTAGCCACTTTGCTTTCATTGAATTGGGTGTTTTTGCAGTCTTCTTCTCCTTATTAGGCCTAGTTCTATGCCTATGTTTTATGCTCTGGTCATCTCGTCTCTGCACGTGAGTTGTTGTTTTTGTTTCTTTTTGGTTAATAAACAATTTCAACTCACCAAAGGTCCAAGCGTGAGGATAGAAATGTAGACCGACCATGAAAATGAGTAGTTCATTTCCTGCCTCACCTCACTCTTCACCACTCTTCACTCACCAAGTAGGTTAATCCAAGAATATATCAGAAACCAAATGATGGGAATCTATCATTCTTCAAATGGCTACAAAAAAATTCTATAAAACAAATACATTTTTCAAATAAAAGAAAGCTACTTTTACCCAGAATCCACATCTGTCCTCCAGATTAAGCAACATGATTATGATCTAAAGCAAATTTTGTGCTACAAAGCCTGATGGAATCATTCTACTACCTGACAAAAATCCTGAAGAAGAATCCCTGGCCATCAGTTTGTGACCTTTATCTCAAGCCACATGGGCTATCTAGTAGGGCAATAACAGCAAACACACCTGTGTATGGCCCAGAAAATGTGTTCCCCTTTTTCACTGGCTCGCTGCTTTTAGTAGGTATGATCAGAGATGAAGAGGACCAAAAAAGCCAGCATTAGCGATGACAACGCAGTAATGGAAATTGAAAGTTGTTGGTAGAACTAGGCCTACTGGAGCTAAGGGAAAAGTGCAAAAATCAAGGTTTTGGATTAGCCTAGTGAAAGTCTGGATTGGCCATCTCAGATAGAGACTGCAGGAGGAACAATTTGGCACATTTCCACAAAGGAGAGTGGAATAAAACTCCTTCACATTGATCCTATAACCAGAGGTTGGACAAAGCAACATTTTTGCAAATCTACGGTAGGTTTCAGATCTTTATCCTCAAACTCCAGTCAAGTCTCTGGCTAAGGATGTCCTGCCAGAGTTGAGTCTAGTTTATGACAATTCTTATGTCTGAGGCTTCAAATTTTAAGTCCTTTTCGCTCTTTTTTTTCTCCAAACACTATTATTTTAAATGAGATGTTGACATTTGACCCAGTGTTTTTTTTTAAATCTGTATTTATATCAACATGTGATGAAACCGGTACACCTGAACTAAGTTGACTACAGTTGGCTAACTTGTCTTCACAAAAGGGAACTAGGCCTACCACCTACAGTAGGTCAGAGGTAAGGGGTGTAAGAAACAGTAAAACAGTCATCCAAAGAATGACTGAATAAACTATCTAAAAATCAAGGAATACTATTTTATGACCCTCTATAATTACGGAGAACCAACAATCAAGACAACAATCAAACAAAAAAAATACATTCCAAAGAAAAGGCCAGAAACTTAATAGAAAAAAGAGGGAAAAAAACACAAACCTATTTAAAGTTACATGACTTTCAAACTGAAAAGAATGATGATAAATAATTTCTAGATCAAACGATACTCCTGACAATGACCTTCACAAAGGTTACCTTAGTGAACATTAAGGTTAATCTACAGACACTGCAGTTAAACATGATGCCTCAATCATTAGTTCTTGCCCCGACTCTCTGCTATAGCCCATGTCAAGCATGCTCCCTCCCTCTTAATCCTCCTCTCCCTCGATAAAGCACTGTGCACTTCTCTTAAAACACAAGCACACATTCAGCTCGCTTCCCATCTACCCTCAGAATCCGCTCCCTTGCAATCACCTGTGCATCAGCTGCCAAATGAAGTTCCTCTTTAAAAAAAAATAAAAAACACTCAGCTGTCGAATCGCCTGCGTGCCTGGCAGCACCGGCAGCCCTTGTGTTGAAGCCAATAATCCAGCATCAGAGCTTCAGGTGCACAGAGGGCCGTGATTGACAGGACTCGATATGAGGCCCTCGCCTCACTTGACATTTGGGTTTCATAAGGTCTGGAACAAAAGGCAGGGGCAAAATAATCAGAGTGGGGCGCAGGCAAATAAATCTGTTTATTCCTCCTCACCTGCCCCCTCCCTCACCTCTGCACCTCCTCTGCTCGTCCACATCAAGCCTCAGCCCTTGAAGGCGAATGAGGGAGGGTGCAATATTACCTTTTCGCAGCCTTAGTGGATTCACGCACCGCGACAGCAGGTCACTTTAGGCCCTGTGCTTACCTGAGATATTAGTTTGTATGAGTGGTAGATAGAGATGTGTATTTGAATGGCTGCAGCGCTGTGTGTATGTGTGTACAATGCTGTGTATGTATGAGGGAGAGGCAGAGACAACAGAAAGGACAGAGAGGTAGAAGCAGGATTGATGTGGAGTCATATTGTGGATTACCATTTGTATGCTTGTGTGGATGCAAGAAAAAAAGGAGAAACATAGCATTCAGCAGATTTAGAAGTCTAGTTTTATATGAAATTTATTCAGGCTAAGAAAAACAGTTCAGTGAAGAAAAAGAAGATCTAAGTTATTTTTTTACACTTGTTTAGTTCTTGTAAATGACTGATGGTAGCATTTATGAGACCTGCTGACCCAGCAACACTGTCTTTCATCTCCACACACTGAGCAAAAACTAAAAGCCACAAATGCAGACGGACTTACTAGATACACTCACTTCCTGCAAGTGAATGAGGAAGCTGTAAGTATCCTGGTTGTAATATTTTACCTTACTCAGCAACCCTAATTGGATTGTGGCACTCGAAAGGCAAATCACTACAAAATGTGCAGTAAAGTGTATTTCGATTCTTGCTTCTCCATCTTGTATTTTAAAAACATGGTTGTTCTTAACATATTGTGTTTACACAGACTTCTACAAAAAACAATTTAATGCAAATACACACATCAGTCCCTGTGAATAACGTTTTAGACACACTAGTATATTTTCCAAATGTACTACAGAAGAACTTTTCTGTTTTTTCTGTGACCAAAATTACAGCATAACGAAACTGCATATTATTTTCTGAAGTGTAATTAAAAGGTCAGACTCACAATGTCAACATCCACTCAAAGTAGGTTTAATTTCAACCAACAAGATACTGTGCAACATTTAGGTTAATTTGCTTCCCCAGACAACTGAATAGGAAGTGGTTCTATGCATCTAACTGGTCACTTAAAGACACCTTAAATTCACCCAATGTCACAGGTAGAAATGTTCTAATCAAAATATTATAGATTTGTTATATGTTTCAACATTTTCCTAGTAAATATTTTTTTTGGCATTTTGATAAACATGAATTTACATGAGATATCAGTCACAACCTAAGTAATCTGCAGTGCAAAACTGCAGATTATTGTCACAAATTTAGACACAACTTAGTTCATGAAGCTGATTATGTCTAATGAAGTAGGATGGTACAGAAACAAGTCAAAACCGATCAGTATTTATTAAGCATTACAGCTGTGATGTGCAACTTGAAATCAGCTGGCTTATTATTTGCTGTGATGGCCTATAAAAAAAGACTGTCATTAAGTTAAAGTGTTAAACAAAGGAGCATGAATGGTTAGGTTCCCTTTACACAAAAAGCCTCACTCTGAAAAAACGTACTAATGGTAACAATTATAGCTCAATTTCTAAACTTCTAAATGTTCCAATTGGTTGGAAAACCAGTTGGAACACGGTGAGGTTTGCCCTGCATTATGACAGAAAAGCCAGAGATAATTTAAAATAGCTGTCTCCAAGGACAAACAATTAGCTTCAGAAATGAATAACAGAAGCATTTTTTTTTAAAAGAAAAAGAAAATCTGGTAACTCAACCTCAAAGCTCTTCATGAACTCACTGCACAAGACTCCATGACTGAAGAGAAAGCATGTTAAAGCTTGTTTGGAGAGGGCTGCCTAGGATCTGGACAAGCCAAGGAAATATTGGAAGAATACATTTTGGTGGATAATGGGTGTCATTAAATAAATCCTGATTGGAGAAAAAAAAATCATGTTTTTTCAACATATTGTACATACATCTTCCTACATATACTGCAGCATATATATGAATAAATGGCACTAGCAGACCTCATAGACCTGAAGGAATGATACACAGAGAAAAGCACTTTCTTTAAATAGATATAGAAACAAAACCACGTTTTCCAAGCAACCACAATAGTCTCAAACACAACCATTGGGCCTTGTGTTGTCTGAAAAGTTTATCAAGGCCTCAACCCCTGGGTTGCAGAATAAATCCTGTTCAATACCACATAACTATAATAGCAGAGAACATTACATGCATAAAATGCATGTAGAAGATATTCATTTCATGCATGTACAATACATGCATTGAAAGGCATACAGATTGAATGAACCTGGGACAACAACATCAAGGCCTCCCAATACGGTGCACCTTCTCAACCACATTCATGCATTCTTTCTTTTTCTATACATGATGATAAAAGGAAGATCATAAATAGAAAAATAAGAGTGGATGTGACTTTAAAACTGATCAATGTTTTTTGAAAAATTGTTTTATCGCAGCCTAAGAGAAATACTGAAAAGCATGTGTAACTTAATTTGTATATTTAATAAAAATTAAAATGATAATAAATATCCAATTCTAGATCAAATTCTTAAGGATAACAACCAAAACTCTACTTTTGTGGATTTTAGCATTAGGTTTTTTTATGTTGCCTTATTTCTACCATTATACTGTGATGGTAGACAAATAAACTAAAACAGCAGAAAAGAGAAGGCCAAAAAAAAGATATGGTACAGTATTTGTGTTCATATTCCGTGCAGAACGGCCAACATCCCGGAAAAGAACAGATTAATCAACAATCATTTAGTAAAGATTAATGGGGGCATATTTTTTAACATACTTGTGATGATGGTGCCTCCTTGTGTTGCTTTGGCTGTTTTAAGGCAAGATGTGTGATCTCACTACGTAAATCTGCTCAGCATTCACTTTAATAGGTTGTTTAGAAACAAATGTAGGCTGACTGAGATAGGTTATAAACCAGTCAGTCTCATAAGTCCAAAATCAGTATGAATGGTTTACCTTTTAGAGCTGAATCATCTCTACAATTTAAAACACCCTCCCAGATGATTGTATTCTGTTTACCATAACTAAACTAAATTGGGTACTACATTTAGTTTAAAATCAAGTTATCGTTTCCCTGCTCCTCACAGGCACCCAACAACAAGCAAATTAAAGTACCTCGGTCACACAAGATGAAAATGAAACTTTTTGGACTACAGTACTTGCTTGATGGCAGTAAAATCAGAAAACCCTAGAAGAAAACCTGCTGAAGACTTGCGAGGACAAATGTTTGCCAAGAGGATTACTGTATGATCCTAAGCAGACATATGTTGAGATTCATCTTATAGCATTTCAACAAACGTGTAATGACCAGAAAATCCAAGACCGAATATTCCAGAGGCAAAATTTGACATTCGAACAGCTTATTAAAATATGAAACTGCATTTAGTAAGACAACAATGAAATGGTTTGGATCCAAAAACATCAACATTGTTGGGATCTGGAGGTCTGTCCACTTTCTCCACCAGAGGGCGTACTAGATTTCCTGGAGCCGGAGCTGATTGCACCACCTGTCGCTCGTCTGCTCATCAGGAGATCAGTATTTAAGGAGGCAGAGGACGTCTCTCCAGTGCCAGAGTGTTTGCCAGTTACGGTTAGCAAAGCCTGAGCCAACCTGCCTGTCTGAATCTCTGACTCCCTGAAAACCTGAACCTGATCAGTTTTCTCCTTTCTGCTTCCTAGATTGAATCTGCCTGGAACCGGAAACCCAGATGAGTTTCTCTGTTGGTAATCTGCCTGTCTGATCTCTGAAGAACCCTGGAGAATAAGTCCTGTCAAAGACCTGCCTGCCCGCTCTCTGAAGAATCTGGAAGGGAAACTCAAATCTGTGATCTGCAAACACTCAAACTTAGCTCTGCCTCCACCAAGCCCTCAGCCTGCCGACAGCCTCTGGACCCTCCAGGTTCCCCCCCTCTGCCGCTCAGCTCAAACTCCAGAACAGGTACTGTCCTGCTCACTCACATCCTGCAAATTGCCTGGACATCCACTAACTCCTCTGTCCCCCTCTGCAGTGAACCCACTAGTGACCAGTTCTGGATCTGAATAACCCCTGGATCTGTTTATTCTTTGTACAGAATCATTTCAATAAATCTTTGAACCTTTCTCCAGCCTCAGTGTGTTCTGAATGTGGGTTAGGAACCTTAAGGCAAACATGACAAACATATTTGAAATGTTTAGTCAAAGCCCAGAACTAAAGGCTGGGAGTTCTAAGTACAATGAACGGCGGATCTATAATGCCTTGGAATAAATGCAAACCTTTCAGAATGTCATCGGGAATTTTAAAACGTGAAACCTCCCATGTTATGACCTAATTCTTATTAATCTGTCCCATAAGATCCAAATTAAATACAATAAAGTTTATAGATATATTGTGACAAAATGTTATGGGAATTAAGCAGAATATATATTTTTGCAAAATGTTGGAAACTGATATATTCTAAAGTAAAAGAATAATTGTTAACTATATGTATCTTTTGCTCAGTTGAACATCTATCTTCCATATTCTAAGCATGAAACACTAGTTTTTCAGAATGTGAACGGTGCTGATTTGATGTCTGTATTTCTTACAGTGTAAATTGTTCACCATGTATCCTAAAGCCTCAGCAATCTATTGAATTTGAGTGCATTTTTGCACATGGTTTAAACTAGTCAAGCAGACTGAGAATGATGGAACAATTGACAGATTACATGTTTAATCTGTGAACACCAAGTAATTAAACAGCTAAACAACAGTGGCAAAAAAAGCACCATCAGGCATCTTCAGGCCATATGGTCATCTCTGATTTATGCTATCAATAAAATCAGATAAGCGAGAGATTTCAGTGTAATCAATGTCACAGCCCTGTTTTCCAGAATGAGACCCCCACGTGGGGGTCTGCATAAATAGCCTGATGTCGGGATGTGATTGGACCGTTTGCGGATAACAGACGGCAGGATGCTGCACAGTGCTCACTTTTTTCTCCTCATTGGCTGTGTTTAATCACCGCTCCTCCTTCAGACCACACACCATTGGCTTTATGGGAGGTGGGGAGTATACGAAGGGGTTGGATGAGAGCGGTGGTGGACGTGGGGGGCTTTGAGAAGGAGCCGGGAAGTTGTAGTTCTTTACGGCAGATGCACATCTGTAAGGCTTATTATTGGCTAATAGGAATTAAACTACACGTCCCGACGTCACGGTGTGCGGGGCCCCTCTAAATGTTGTGAATATGTAATTGCGCCCTCAAGACTGGTTGCTGCTAAATTTAACGTCACAGACAGGGGCAAGGCTGGCACGGTTGGTTGGTGAGGTGGTCTCTCGCTTGGATGTGAAGCGTAAAAGGAGGCTGGAGGAGATAAACTGATTCATGCGCGACAACGGAGAGGAACCTGAGATGCGCAGTGAGATGAGCTGTGCCACGATGCGCAAAAGTTGATGCTCCGTAGGGGAATTTAAGACTTTTGTTAGTTTAAAGGGCTTACATCGAGTTGCATGGACAGAGGAGAAAGAAAATTAATGGTCAGCCTTGTTTTTGTTGTCAAAGGATGTTTCTACTTTTTACATAAGCCGCTCTCAGTTCGCTGAGCGGATACTGACTGACCTTTTACGCACGGGGACCTCGCTCATTTCTTTATTTCTTTTTGTGGATGAACTTTACAAAGCCCTTGAAATGATTCGAGATCTAAGCAAGATGTACCCGCCGGCACGGCATCCGGTAAGTAGGTAGAAGCAGAAAAATGAAGAATGTGTCAAAACAGCGTAGATTAACTGCCGCGCGCCTGATGCGTAATCAGTTTATATCCAGTTTCCGTGCCATTGCGCGGACCCCTTAACAATTCAGCTCATTGTCAACATTACCGCATGCAGCTGGCTGTGTCTGTGTGAGAGTTGTGCGCTCGGATAGACTGAGAGGGGACTGAGTGCGATCACAGAGGTCCATTGTAAAACAAGCTTCATTCCTGTAACGTTGTGTCATGACACTGAACTTTGGTGGCTCAGTTCTTGCTCTCTCCCTCCTCATCTTCCTCGCACGCTCTTTGATTTTGGGTTGAGGTGCCACACCAGCCGGGGCAGCCGTTCAAGTTCACCGTCACCGAGTCCTGTGATCGGATCAAAGAGGAATTTCAGTTCCTGCAAGCCCAATATCACAGGTGAGAGTCTGGATGGAAACACTGAAGAAAGAAAGCCTCGACGCATGGTGCTTCCTGCTCTCTTTTCTGCTTCACTAGGTTGGCAGACAGAAAAAAGAGAAAATGATCAATTAGATAAAAGAAACAAGTTTCTTAGTACCACTTAAAGGAAATTATACATTAAAATGCTTGAAGTGAATCAGGGCATTTGTCCACCTGTTTAGTAATAAAAATGTTTTCAGTTACCATATAAAAAAGGGTACTTCTAAATATTTAAAACCTTACCTGGCAAAAAAAAAAAAAAAAAAAAAATCACTTCTTTTGAGTGAGAATGTGACAAAAATACCATGAATTAAACATACTATTATGACCAGCATGATTGGCCTATGAAGTCCCACATAAAACAGTTATCTACTGATTATTCTGACAGCTCTGCCAGTATCAGCATTCAATCAAAAGAAGTTCATCTGTTAAATTGGACCATGCACTTTCCAGATTCAACACTGTTGTCTCTCTGGGGTACATTTTTTTAATTATGGAAAAAAGCATTAACACTCCATAAAAGACCAATGGTGTCATTAACTGGGAGCTACAGGGACAGGAGTGACCTACCCTTTAAATAAGGTCCCTACCTAGAGAGGCAGCATGATTTTATGCATCCAAGTCTAAGATGTAAGAGATTAATACGTTGCAAATAAATAAATTATTTTCAATGTTTTAAGGATTACCTGTCCTGGCTATTTATGAAATTGTGTGTATATATATATATATATATATATATATATATATATATATAATCATTTTATTTTGTCACTACCAGTAGCCCACCCTATTTAAAACATTCTGGGCCATTCCTGGCTCTTTAGTGTCACAACTTCACTGGTTTACATACTTACTCAAATCCTTATGTTTGCCAATTTTTTGGTCTCTTTCTAATGCAATTAAAAGCACTGTGTCAGGGTTTGCAATATGACAACAAGAAAAGACTCTTTGAATGCAATATTTGTCAGCTATAAGTCAAGTCCGCAATAAGTGTCATAGGTTCTCTATATGTCTGTGCTATATGCCTGAACATGTGTATGTAGTCGTGCTGTCCTTTACGCTTTGACCTGAAGTAGATTATGAATAAAATATGCCACAGCTGAAGGAAAATAGTGAAGGATATTTAGTTATTTACAACCAGCATCATCATTTATCAATATAAGTTATATCAATTAGAAGTTTTGAGAATTTTCAACAATACTTTAGGTTAAAAACATTCACATCTTCCGTGATATATCCCAAACAGTAACCAAAGCAAAATGTTAATCACTTGGTCACATTATTATGCCTAACTTGTACAACTTAGCGGTAAAAAAGTTTAACAATGCCTAGTGCCATGCATTCATGCATGACTCTTGCAATATGACCAAAATATCAGAGAAATAGATGATGCAATGACATGAAATACCAAGTGGAAAGTGGGGTTTGGTTTCAGGTTATTATTGATAATTGAAGGAACTCAGTTTGGGTTTTTTAACATCTGAAGATGATATGGAACTTCTCCTCTGCCAGCAGCCTGTACAGAGCTCATTCATAAGCTTGTGTTGTAACCGCTTGTCTCAATCCTGTCTGTTACCAGTGACTAATCACAGGTAAACCCCATTAACTTTCATCTGCACGTCTCTCCCTGCAAGTGCAAGTGGTGTGAAATACTGCTTTACCTGACATGATGAAGTGTGAAATACGTCGCTGCTGGGCAGGACCATAAAGCATGACACCAATGCATAATAATCGCCCACTTCTGGCCACCTTGTAATTGTTACCCAGTCTCATGGGGAGATGAACTGGGGGTCCGACTTTTTTGGTCAATCCTGGGGCTTGAACAAGCTGAACTGAGGATAATGAGCTGCATGCTTAATGCTGCAGCCACCCACATCAAACGGTTCCAACATAGGGGGCTGGGGCTGGTTAAAAACAGAAAGAGACTTAGGATGGATCTGATTGGAAGCCAGAAAACTATAAATCGTCATTCTGATGAATGATCAGGGTTCATTCTTTAGTGTTTAATTAGAACAATTTAGCAGTTCATTATCTAAGCATAGATAAGTATGAAAAATAGAACGGAAAAGGATCTCTTTTTCCATCCATCCATCCATCCATCCATCCATCCATCCATCCATCCATCCATCCATCCATCCATCCATCCATCCATCCATCCATCCA